>NW_009721173.1:17798-33060 GCF_000703405.1 Apaloderma vittatum
ACTCTGTTCTTTCACAAGAAGCTGCTACTTTTGTCTCTCACCCTCTCTTTAAACAGCTCTCAGCTACCTACAGTGTGTTCCAGAGCCTGGCCTAAATGAACTGGGATTCGCTTTTAAATTAGCAACTTACAGCCAAGCATCTTAACATACAGAGATGCAGTAAATTACAGTTGCTGGGCTCCATTTCCATTTCGGCGTGTGCAGGCAGGTTCAGTAACTTGTACTCTGCTGCAGACAGTGGAGCAAAGTTGTGAGATGTGTGTTATCCGTGGCAATTAATTGTAAAATCCACAAATCCAGATCAACGGTTTCCTGAGAGTCTGAGAAGGTGCCAGCTTCTGCAGCACATCCTGCTGGCAACCAGACTGCGACTGCACTGCAAACGACTGCAAGAACATAGCACAGAACACCTGAACTCCCTCCCAGGGACTCACACACACACACGTGCTCCCACACCCAGTCATCCTTCCATAGCCTAGCTCTGGCTTGTACTCACTGAAAGGGTGCGATGGATTCGGAAGGGAGTTCATATGTTGATTCCTTCGTCATTTTGTTGAAGAAGAATTTCCTCCTGCAGTTTTTGCTGTATGCCATTGTCCAAGGATCTTGCGGAAGAGTCAACAGGGGTCAGAGAGAAAATGGAAAAGGGAAAACAGCACAGTATAAATACACACATAGTGCAAGCAGGGAGGAAGAATCTATAAAAAAAAATAAATCACTGTGATCCTTCTCTTACTCCTTTTTCCTTCCCTCACCCAAGACCACCTGCTTCCCAAGCTGTTCTGTATCCACTGAGAAAAGTCCCTTCTCCCTGCATTTAAAAGTTGACATTCCAAATATGGTATTTCCATGTGCTATTACTCTAGAAAACATCTTCTTGATGAAAAATTGTGATCTCACTAAAAAAGAAAGTCATCATGTAAATAAATGGAATTATCCACCCCATAAGCTAATTGACCTGCAACAGAAAAATGCATCATACAAATACCCTAAACCTTATCCAAATCCAAGCTACCCTCAGTAGGTGCAAACACTTAATCTCTAGCTATTGGAATACTCCCATTAATTTTTTTTACCAAGTTAAACAGGAGCAAGTCTGGTCAATACTTTTTACTTGAAGATGCAAAGAAAAGTTAAATAAGAGCAGAGGCTCTCTCTTCCTACCATTCACAGTCCGTACAATGTAGAGTCCTGTGGGCACAAAGTGCCGGTCATCTCGGCCAGTGTAGGACAGCCGGGGTATTCCCCCTGAGCTCTTGATGATTTTCATCTCTAACCTAAATGTTGAGAGAAGACAGTGACAGAGACTCCCTGTTTCTTCGTTTTCTTGCACAAAACATGCCACATGCACAACCCTCTCCAAAATGTCACAGTGAAAACTGATAGCACTGCATGTGACAGGACAAAATCGTGTCCTGTAGAATTCAGTCTCTTGCCTCCCTCACACAGCTAGAGAAACCAGCTAGAGCTGTCTCGATCAGGTAGTGAATCGAGTGTTGCAGTGAATGATCTGTGGTGACGTACCACACTTAATCCAAATGGCATTCTCATTTTGAACTTTTGTCTTTCAAGCCACTGAGAAGCTGCTGACACTTTGCACACAAACTCAAGCACCGATGCTACTCCTACTGTTGTAAACCGGCTTGCCTCACCCATGGCATTAGATCTCAGCAGGATGATGCTCCGAGTCAGCAGCATTTCAGAAACAGCAGCCACCATCTGCACAGGCTCTAACTGCTCTTTCTGCAGGACTCTTCAAGCAAAGATCAACATCTCTCTCCCATTCCTGTGCATTGGTGGCCGATAACCTCAATGGGCCCTGAAGTCTCATTTGTGCTGGTCGCTTACCTCACAAAAATCTTCTCCATTTCCTCCAATCTGTACACTTCCTTCACTCTGGGGAGAAAAAAAAGACAAAAATGTGATTTAAAAAAAAAAAAAGAAAGGGAAACTGTCCCCCCTCCCTCTGTCCCAGCTACAAGGAGCATCGGAACAGTTCATTTTGTACAGCACAAGGTGGTGAAGCGTGACTGAGGTTCACCATTTTCCTCAGTCTTATGCACCAGTGCCTTATTTCTCCTGGCTTGAGAAAACCGGACCCTGCATGCTCACAGCTGGGTTGCTGTAAGCAGCGTTATCAGCATCCTTGCTCCTACGGAATCTGTGTGTTTTTATCTCAGACTGAGCATACAGAAGAGGGAGAAAAATGAAAAATCGGGTGCATTTTCCCATAAGGTAAATTCACCGAAGTTCTGATCCCAGCATGCTAGCCTCGAAGTAAAACCAAACTGTCTGGTCTTCAACATTTTTATCCTTAGGTACACCACAAACTTGTTAGCCACCCTGAGGTAAAAAAATGTGGGGTTTTGGCTGTTTTTTGTTGGGTGTTTTTTTCATTGGTTGGTTGGGTTTTTTTCTAAATCAGTAAAGATGATTTGGAGTCATCATTCTACTTTTGTTGTTCTGAGACACAGAAAAACAATCAGAAAATTTCAAAAGCAACGGCTCCAATCTGACACCCCAACCACCCTTCTCCCACACGTTGCTACAAGCATGAGGCTTTAAAAGAGCACAGTTGGAGCCCCTTTTCACAAGAGCAGCAAAGGACCCCTCTCCAACCCATTTCTATAGCTCTCCTTCTCACTTCATCTTCAGCCCTCACCAATATTTCGAGCTCCTCCAGTTATATATTTGCAGCTGTCTGTTTGTCTTGAGCTTAATTGAGATCTCACTCATCTTTTGTTAAACCACCACTGAGAACATTATCTTTTCATTCCTCCAGCTTCTCTCACAGTATCACGGCACTTCTAGTTCTGAAGCAGAAGCTGTTTTGTCCACAACACCTATGTGATACCCAGCACAATGCTGCTCTCATACTCCACCAAGAATATGAATGGAATGAATGAAATATGAATAGAATGAGTGAAACTGAAGGTCAGGAAGCAACCAAAGCTGAAGCCCCTTGTCAGGAATGTTCTTAGGACTGCAACTAAACCCTTCTGCATTTGGAGTCTGTAAATGCTGGTCAGCACTTCATTTATCTACTAACAGTATCTCTGTACCACTGCTGACCCTTCAGGGCAGACAAGGACATAGAAGTCTTTGCAACGATTAAGCTAACTGGGTGCTAGAGCTACTATAGCACTTATTTGAAATCAGCACCAGCCAATACACCGATGATGAAAACATGACGGTCTCATATGTGAAAGGAGGACACAACCTCTCTACTACCAACCTTTATCTCGGATATTTAGATGGCTTTTAGCCTCTTTCCATTGAGCATAACAGAACTAAATTTCAGCTTGAAATTTAACTCTCCTTCAGCTCATTATCTTCATCCTGCAACAGACTAAAACCAAACCGTGCCAGGTTGAGGAACTCACCGGATGGGGTTCATATCTGGCCGGCTAGGTTTAGAAACAGCTTTGACAAATTTCTCCGCCAGCTGAATCCTGAACAAAAACAGAAGCAGAATCCAGCAATTTAGCGAGATCTTTGGCACAGCAGGTAGGTAACAATAACTGATTAGACACTTCAGTACATGCAGACTGCCTCCACAGGTAGCCAAACAGGTACTGAGCAAGACTTTTTTCACCCTGCCCTCCCAGTTCAAAAAGAAGCTTCTCCAGATCCTACATACCTCTGGTTGAAATGCTGCTTTCGAACGTCATTGCCGTTCAGCACCAAGACATCAAGGATGTGGATGGCACTGATTTTTCGCTGGGCTTTCCCCTAAGGAGGGCAATACAGAAACTTACTACTCAGACTGTTCCTATTTCAACTTTGATTTCTAGGCCATTTTTTGACAAGACACCATTCACTGTGCCTTACCAAGTACCATAGCACAAAGCCCAGCGCACTACAGCATCCTCATCTAAAGAGCCAGAGGCCAGACAAACTTGCAGGCAGCAACACCTCACGCTGTGAATATACCATGAGAATCTTTTCCCCAAGGCCTCTAATCACTACTGATTAGTTATGTACCCAACGAGCCACAGAACACATTAAGTTATGTTGGCAGTACCATCTGTTGCTCTATGTAGAACAGCAGCAGCATGTCAGGCCAAAAGTGTTTTCAAAATAATGTTAAAAGCTCGTATGTCTAGCACTGGACAGAAAGAAGGAACTTAATTCAAAAGAGTTTCTCTAAAGAACGTACACAAAAAAACCTTGCACCTAGCACAGATGGAACATTTATTCTGCAGTATCTTACAGAGAATAGGCCAAACTGCTCATCACATATTGCAGCCACTTGCCAAGGGAGAGAATAGCCTCCTACCTCTCCCTTCAATTCATGAACAATCTCCACAGAGAGAAGGGTATCTCGTGGCAGCTCAGTTTTCAAATCCAGCTTTGTCCAGCGATCTGACTGGCGACCATCCCAGGTGTAAATCTGCGATTTCTGTGTGTAGAAGGCAGAGTCAGATTCAGCCAAAGCTTCATGAGGACAGGGGTGGAGGAGAGACCTCTGACTAACTGTAGCACAGCCCTCAGGCAATATTTTGTCCTAGGCTGTCACAGGCAGGTTTTTTTTGTCAGAAGTGTAAAGGAAGAACCTTAAGCTCTACAGGAAAGGAACAAAAACATTGATTCTAATCTGCTAGTGACTTTTAAATACCTGCACAAAAAAACAGAAACAGAACACCTTTGAAAGGACAGCGAAGATAATTAGAGACACTAGCAAAAGTACAGGTCTCTGTAGGCTGTGATTACAAAAATAGGGTTAATTAGTGTGAAAAGCAGAGAAGTCAGGAGAAAGAAACATAACTAGTGGTCTCAGGGACTGCTGATGGGGATTCTTTCTGGCCTTTGAGGACAAGAAACAATGGGATGAAACTGCAAGGCAGAACAGAAGCACCGACATGAACCAGCAAAACTCAGAGCCTGCTATCGGCACTTACTCCGAGCCCCAAGAGGAATTTCTGCTCACTTCCAGACACCATGCACCGGTAATCTAACACTTGGCGAATCTTCTCCAGTGTAGTGGAATTCAGAGGAGTGGGTTTGTAACTGAAGGTCTCAATGTCTGTGCCCTAAAGAGCAAAGTATGGAAAAGGCAATTTAGACACAGGCAATTTACATCAACAGGTAGGTAAATGCAACTTCTACATGAAATGATAATCCAGGACTAGCTTCTTCAATAATTCCTATGGAGAAAAGTTCTATTTGTAGGAAAGAACTCAGAACAAATTTCTGGATAAGGTCTCACCTGAATCAGCTCAAAGAACTTGGACTTAGGATCTGAAGATGAAGGAGCAACACGAGCCTGATCAGGAATCTAGCAACAAATACAAACGATTGGTTAGTGTTATTCTTTGGCACATTCATAGGAACTTTTCTGGTTTCCCTAAAAAAAAAGAGTTTCCTGGTGCTGGAGAAGTCACCTGGCAAATAAAAAGTCACACGTTTTGCAGATTTAATGTAGCCATACCACATCTCACAGGAAACAATGGGCAACTTCAGAAAGTTTCAAGCTAAACCTTTGATTTCATGCATGTTTGGATGAAATACTCTTTCACCGAAGTTGCACGATTAGCCTCTGAAACCGATTGCCACATCTGTGGCCCCACTGCAGTGAAAACCTCAGGAAAGAGAAACTGCAGACTCATAAAACAGGATCTTTTGAAGAGCTCTGCTGCTTGGGAACTAGAAGCTGAGTTCACTCTGCGTACAGTGAAATATTCTCAGCTGCACCACAGAAACCTGCTTAGTTAAGCCACACATATAATAAATCAGAAACATCCTGTCTGCTTACATAAACAGCTCGAAATGGTCTCTGACTATCCCACAAGACAGGGTATTAAATCTCTGGCTAGAAAGTCCTTCTGGTACTGTAATTCCACTCCTTTGTCACCACAGCAAGGACACCTTCACAACCTCTCTGTTTGTCAGCTTACTTACCCCCCATAGCTGGAGACATTCCTTTCGGATTTCAGCCTGCCGTGGCTCAATCAGGGTCCTAGAGAAAGGCAGCAGACCGTTAAGACCATGACACCCCCTTGCTCTTGCAGCACTACATATCCCAGCCCTATAAAACTTCCATCTTTCAGTGTCTGGCTGAGGAATGACAAAATGTGAACTGTTCCTCAACAGTTGGTTACACCAAAGAAGATGCTGCCCTCCCTCCCCACCCTCCACCCATCTCTAATCCCCATGTTTCGCTTTGTTTCACAGTCTGCACTACCGATTAGCAGCCACTGCTCTATTCCATGAAAGTACCACTGAGCATCAATATTTTCAAGAAGTTATGCATTAGTATGAACTTAGGCGTAATCTCCAAGAGTGGGTACATAGCCCTGTGTACTAATAGCAGTGAAGACTCAATGAAGGGCAGGCAAAAAGCAGTGTTAATGTTAGGATTAACTTTCAGATAATTCCTGACTGCCAGACTCACTCAACTTTCTACCACGTATTATCTCTGAACGACACTTGCACAGAAAAGTCACGCCAGGGAATTGATATGTGTTTGCTTTACACAAGAAATTCACATCATAAGCTTTGGGCAATTGTAGGTATGGAACTTAAATGCTTTGACTGGCCCCCATAAATTGAAGAGCTAAGAACCACACCCAACTTAGATGGTTAGTGTAGAATTGAACATACTAGCTGCAAGCTGGTTTTCTGCTTACATTCATGCTAAGAAGCAGGCCCACTTAAGGTCACTGAAAATCATGCAATGCACAAAAGCCACTTCAACAAGAGTGATAACAGACCATTGACTTTGAGGACCCCTCCAGCCACCCACACATTTCTGCACATAACTAAGGTGAGACACAAACCGGGCTACCTAAAAGCACTATTCACTTTCCTGGTTCCAAAGACCAAGCCAAGTATCAGCTCATATCAAAAACACATTAAAGAAGGACAAGGCAATTCATTTATAGTAGGTTAATTCAGTTCTTACCAAAAGCCAGAAGAATATACTTACGTGTCTTGAACAAAGGCACGAATTTTGGCTAGTGCCTTTATCTGAACTTTACAGTGGCTGAAAAAGAGGACAAGTTTCAGTCAGGGAGCAAGTTAATCACCTTCAAGATTTTTCTACCATTCAAAACAAGGAAGAGCATTGGGACAACAGAAGGAAGCCTGTCTGATCCTCAGAGCAGTGACACACATCATTGCCAACATGATTTAAAGTGACAGGAAGACCACCAGAAAGAGCTAGACAGTAGCCTCCTTTCTTTTCTACACAGTACTCAGAGGGCAAACAGTCACCAACAGTTGACAGCATTTCTATCTACAGGGTCACTCTGCTGTGCTAAGCCTCTCAGGGACGAAAAGCAGAGCAGCATAGCAGCACCAACAAGTACCTCCATGAGCACAAGAAGCTACAACTGAAAGCCGTGTTGGTTAACCTGACTATAGGCAGCAGCCCTCATTGCCCACGGGTACTCACTTTTCATTGGACTGGACAATGTAATCATAGAAATCCTGGTCGCCTTTGATCACATTCAGTGGGACAACGAGATTCACATCCACATCAGAGTTGCGCAGCTGGTTGAGTCTGATGTTCACCGTGAAGAGATAGTCCCGCACATCGTCGATCCCTAGCTTTAATCCTTTGCATATCACATACCTGAGGAGCATGGCAGAGAGATCAGATGCAAGTTCTATTCTTCCACATAGCCAAATTTCCTGCCACGTTGCCATTATCAGAACAGTTTCCCAAATCCCAGAAATTCTTTTCTGCTGGGTATCGCTAAGAAGGTACAATCTCACATATCACAAAATCATTATACATTTTCTATGCTCTGGAAAGACTAGAAAACCTCAGTCCTACTGAAAAATGCCAGAGATCTCTCTCAAGTAGTAAATCAATTCTGCCAAACTTGACAAGTAGAGTTACACATATAATATGCTCTAGCTTCATTAGAACCACAGTTATTTCATGCAAAACTGAATTTGTTACATATTCAGTTCCACTGTTTTCTTCTCAGAAGAGTAATTTGTCAAATTTCTTCTTTACCTTGTCTAACATCGTAATTTGCTAGAGCATTTAAATGCTTCTTCCTCCAAGGCTGTTGCCAATTGAGGCAGGTCACAGAGGTTCCACTAGACTTATCCAAATCCATCTATCCCTCTATTTATAGAGGACAGTTTCTTTAGTAGTCACACTCCAGAATCTCACCTCTCTGAGTTAGCAGGGCGGCTTGTCACAGGTTTGAAGATGCACACTCGCTCAAAGCAGCAATACAGCAGATAAACAAGTCCCACACTGAATGGAGTGAACAAGTCAAAGGTTTTGCAGACAAAATGTCCTCCTAGGAAAAAAAAAAAAAAAGAGAGGAAGCACACCAATACCAGAAGATTATAAGGAAATAAGGAGATTCCAGGACCTCGATAACTTTCTCTTCTGCAGAACTGGTAAGAGTGTTTTTGTACAATTAAACAGCATCTAAAACACATTCACAAAATGGGCCAATGGGGCTCCGTGAACCCTCTTCCCCATATCTCTGCTACAAAGAGAAAAGCATTTTCCTGACCATGATCAAAGCAGCATGCACACTGTCTCACAAGCAAGCCTTCTATTCACCCCAGACTCCCCCCTTTCAGGCCTAAGCTGTGCCCTATGGCATGGAAGCAACCTATGCAAAAGCCACAATGGAAAAGGAGCCCCAAATATATGCAAGAATCCTCAGGCTGGAGAAGAAAACTACGTTACCATCGAGAAAGAGTCCGCATTGCCCCTTGCCTTCAAACAGGATTCACAGTTTCCCCAAGCAAAAAGCAGTCTTGCAGAGCTATTATCTACCCAGACAGGAAAGACTTAAAGAAGGTTGCTCCTTTTACTGTATCACATTTGAGACTACCGCTAAGTAGATAACTGCCTCAGGTACTTTTAAACAGAGGGCACAAGACATAGAGCACAATAAGTATTTTTATCTTCTGCATCAGTGCCAACTGCTACCTAAATTCAGCAGAAGAGAGAAGCCATCAAAATCAGACAGAGCTGTAACGGCCATCATTTGGCAACAGTGAGGTACAGCTAAGACAATGTGAGACATCATCGTGTTCTGATCACAGAGATGGCAAATTCTCAAGCCACAAATTAGAGAAAAGGATTAAATGGATAAACGCCACTCTCTGTTCCAGCCAGCCTACTAGAATATTCAGGAAGCAGACGGTCCAGCTGCTGCCATAAAGCTCAGACATACCCTCCAGTTATCACACTTTAGCCCAAGACAGATTTTACCTCATACTTTTAATTAAAAAGATAATTGACAAAATCTTATTTTTCTGCCCCAGTTCTCTTAGATTTGTGACAATTGTCTCAGGGATGTGTGCGTACACACTCAGTTCTGTGCAACTTAACCTCATTGCAGAGGAAACTTCATGGCATGTTACTAAAAACTGTACAGCATTCTTCCACAATGCCACTCACACCTTTGAGGAAAGGGAAGAAGAGACAGAGAGGTTGGATTAAATGATCTCTAAGGTCCCTTCCAGCCTAGGTCATTTTATGATTCTATGATTAATGGATAAAACTCACCTGTCCGGACAATGGACAGTGCTGTAAGGAACTGGCAAAGCATGAGCTGTTTACTTAGGATTTCTTGCAGATTCTCCTGACCCTCCACTGAAAACCCCTATAAAGCACAAAGCATATGATTAGTATCTCCACAAATCTGTTAGTCAAGAAAATGACCCTGTATAGCTAAATCATGGAATTATGGCATTTTCCATTTCTTTAAGCTAAAAACCACTGCCACGAGCAATTTTAATGGCAAGCAATTTCTCATTATAACTACGGACACATGTCAAGTATCCTATTATATGCAGACTGGTATCAGTTTTTGTCATTAGTGCAGGCAGAAAAAGAAATGGACCAACCCCATCAGCCATTAAGAAATGAACTCCTTTGTGATCAGTATTGTCCAAAACAAAATTCCGGAAAGCAGTAATGTTCTCTGGCCGAGTGATGTCTCCATCACCATCAATTCCTCCCTCTCCTAAGGGTAAAAGAGAAGACAATTACTAACATGTTTGGAAGTACAGAGAGAAGATCAGTATCTGCAGGTGATGTATTGTATTCAGTCAACATTCACTCAGAAATTACACAGACCTAGATAGGCGAATAAGCATTAACACATTCCCTTGTTCACTACTTTAAATGACCGTTAAATTAGAAAAAATATTCAGGTTGCATGGCCAGGGCTAAACAAAACCATAACAACAACCATGCTCAAATGATGAGTTGTACATTCGCCTCAGCAAAAAAACGAATCATTCACTTCCCTCCCCTCAGATAAGAGCTGACTGCATGACAACATCATATTCTCATCCGAGTGGGAACGACACATTGCTGAACCTACTAAAAATGTGTGGCTCGATCTCACTGCACAGCTCACCTGGTACTTAACATGCTTTTACAGACAAGGCAAAAGTATGTACGTTGTGCACTGGCAACCTTCTCCTAAGAAATTCAAATTACTCAGAAGGAACACAATACTCTATTTCCAAACACAATGCAATCCAGAATTTAAAAAAGCAACTCCAGAAAAACACTTGCAAACAAGACTGCAAAGGGAGTAGAGAAAGGGAAATAGGGTCTGTGCATGAATGTTCACAGTTTTTCCACATGGCTCTTTCTAAAGAGGTACACTGTCCTCCAGGTTGATGTTTTAGAAAGCTAATCTAAGGGGTATTCCAGAGCTCACCATTTTGACTTTGAAGAAACCTGAACTTCTGTTTAGTATTAGTCCCTATAAATCTTTTACAACTACAGCTTCTATTAACTGAACTAGAGGACTAGAAAGCAGCAGAGATCAGGATGCATGATAGTGCTTTGATAACTGAATTCCTCATCAATCATCCTTGCCAGTAAGTGAAGCGATGCTAGAGCTTGTTACCATTCTTCACAACACAAATATCACAGCAATCTACTTCCTTCCCATCACAGGAGCTACGTTTGTACACATCTCAACAGACTTTATAGCGCAACAGACAGAAATGGATCAAGAAAATGCATCAAAGTCATTGGGCTATTAATTTCTCCACGTATCTCCTTCTCTCCCTAAGAACACCAGTTTGCAGTGAGTTATGAAGATCCAGACACTGCAGCCATTAGAACAATGTGTTTATCTGCCTTGCTGCCCTTGCCATGAACCTTCTCTTTAACAGATCTAATCCTGAAACGCTAACCATTGCCTAAGAGCTCATGGTCAGGTGTCAGAAGTGGCAGTTGATAGAAGTCAGACTGGTGGAGGCAGGGGGAGGGGGAGAAGCACAATGGAAAAGCAAATCCTCTTCTCTACACAACAGTCACGCTTGAGTTTCCTTTACACAATCTGAAGTAAGAAGCAGAAATATTAGCAATCCTTGTATTTCCCTTCCAATTCCTAAGGCTATGCAGAGAGAGGGCTCAAACATGTCAGCAAGCTTAACAAGTTACCATCCAATTGTCTGTCTCAAACTGAGCACCTGCTTAGTCTGTCTCAAAGCAAAGTAAAACATGTTAGCTTAAACCTCTTTGGATTAAGAAGCTCAGCCACAGTGATTCACATATCGCCTCTAGCCCAAGTCTGGTTTATTTATCTTTACCAAAATCAATTATCAAAGCAGAACTAGGGAGGTCTGGTATAGAAGCATACTGTCAGTCAGGCAAGTAAGGTTTCTATCTCTGGCTCTGCTATCAGACTTTTGGGCAAGTCATGTGGCTGGACCTTCCCTGCAAGGACAGGCTGAAAGAGCTTAGATTGTTCAGCCTGGAGAAGAGAAAGCTCTGGGAGACCTAATAGCAGCCTTCCAGTACTTAAGGAGGGCCTAAAGGAAAGATAGGGAGAGACTCTTAAATTGGAGAACGCTGTGACAGAACCAGGTGTAACTGTTTCAAACTGAAAAAGAGTAGACTTAAATTATAGAAGAGATTTTTACTGTGAGGGTGGTGAGACACTGGAACACTGCCTGGAGAAGCTGTGAATGTCCCCTCCCTGGCAGTGTTCAAGGCCAGGCTGGATGGGGCTTTGAGCTACCTGGTCTAGCAGAAGGTGTCTCTGGCCATGCCAGGGGGGTTGGAGTTAGATGATTTTTAAGGCCCCTTCCAACCCAAATCATTCCATGATCCTATGGTAAAGTCATCTCACTCACTGTGTTTCAGGCTGACATCAATGAAGTGGAGAAAATACCGTTAAGTAATCTTAAAGCACTCTACAATTTTTCAGATAAGCACTCGAGTATCAACTATTGCAATGGGACATACATTCCCAGGAAAGACTGGGAATAAGTGCACAAATGTGTCTTGGTATGCGAGCTCACTAATCTCTAGCCCTCTTCTACCCTACTTCTCTATAAACAGTCTTCTGTCAGAACCTCATGCTGCTATCAATACCAGCCCAGCTCCTGATACAGGGGCTGCAGCAAAAGCAAAATGATGAGGTAACACTTACACATGCACTACATACCATAATAAGGTTCAAAGAGCTCACTGGAAGCAGAATAGAAGTCCTCCAGCTTAAAATCATTTGGTCCTTTCAAAGTCATGCCAAACCCTTTCGCGTGCCACTTCCGCCGCCACAAGACATACTCGGAGAAGCCTCCAGGACCGGCACACACATCAGCAAAGTAGAGCAGCTCTGCGTCTCGCTCCTTTATCAAAGGCTTCTGCAAAAGGAAACTGAGGAAATTCTACTGACCCAGTAACACCTCCCATCAGTCAAACCAGACACACCATAAGCTGCACTACTTGTAGAAGTTTCTTTCCCAGCTACTATCCTAAGGATTCTCCTTCCTCCCCACCTTTTCTATTCTCTTAGAGAGCACTGCTCTTTGAAAGTTAAAAAGAGGCCCTCACCCCATGGAAGTCCTTAGGGTTTGTAAACATATAGTCAAAGACATGGTCCATATTTGCCATCTTCATTGCAGCCCTGTGAACACATAAACAGGGACCTATTAAGTTTCAACCTTGTCTCCCACAGCTGAAAGTGTACGTAAATAGAAAAGGGGCAACACAACCAGAAATTCTGCAAACCTGTTCAGGAAGAAAGCTCCACGGATCATCTCGTAGGGGTTAGACCTTGTTCGGGCTCGACGCATTTCTTCTCCATCCAGCTCATCAAACACACTCTGCACAAACAGAAACAAAATTGAGCCAGGCCTGGCACAGCCTTGAGGTATAGGCAGGCAGGACCATTTCCTATCCTCATGCTTCTCTTTCCTTAGACAACAAACTTGTTGCAGGGTGTGGTTCACCAATACAGAAAGTTTTTCCATCAGATAATGATATGTACTGCTCTTCTAAGCCACCCTAGTTCTTAGGCAAATTTAGTGACACTGAGGTATTATGTACTGATACCTCCAGAGCCTGATAATATGGTTAGCCACCTCAAAAGCAGTCCTAGCCTAAGGTGTTTCTCTCACACATATACAGAGACTCTACTGTAATTTACAAGGGCATAATAAAATCTAGAGGGGAAGATGCAACACGCAAGAAAAGAAAGGAAGCTTATTTCCTTAGCTTATCCAAGTCTTTAGTCTCTCAGTTGGACTAAGAAAGTGAAACTGTTTTCATTCTTCTCTTTGACGGTTGAGGTGCAAAACAGGTTGCTGAACAGACAAATAACAACAGGGTACTAGGTCATACCAGTGGCACGGAATTGAAAGAGGATGTTCTGAGCTCTTGCCAATCACCTAAATAAGCTATTCAATCTTCTTCAATTATTTATCTGCCTAGCTTCCCCAAAACTTCAGTTCCTCTCTAAAGAAGTGGACTCACCTTGCACTGCAGGACATTACGTAAAAGCTCTTCATTGCAGAACTCTGTTTCATCTTCAATCATCATCTTCCTCTGGAACAGCACGAGAACACAGAGAACAATTAGCAGACATGGTACCAGTCATTTCAGAACGTTGACCACTAATGGACGAAGGGTGCCAACCACATACTAGGCAGGCATTAGCAAAAGGGTAGCCAGAAGACTGAGGATTACTCTCCCTTTAGGCATCTTGAGACTATGTGTGGAATACTGCACCCACTCGGCTCAGCATTGCCCAGTACAAGACAGACAGGCTGAAGCAAGCCCAGCAAACAGACCACCAAGATGACGAGGGTGCAGAAGCACCTGATATTTTAGGAGAAGCTGAGAGAACAGTTTGTTCAGAATGAAGGGAGATCCTACTGTCATCTACAAGTATTTAAAGGCAGAAAACAGAGAAGATTGATCTAGACTCTTAGGGATGGACAGTGATAGGACAAGAAAGAGCAGACACGCTCCAACACAAAACATACCAGTTACCCACACAGAAATGTCTTTTTGTCAATTGGGTTATCAAATACTGAAACAGATGCTGGAATAGGCTGTGTAATTTTAATCCCTGGAGATACTCAAAACTCAACTAAAGGAGGCCTTGAGCAACCTCATCTACTTGGTCCTGCTTAAAGCAGGAAACTGCACTGGCAATCTCCAGACATCGCCTCCAGGCTAGGTTATTCTACAACTCTTTGCCAAGGCAATTGTTTCAGGCTGAGTAGCCTTGCACCGTCTTAGGCTGGCAAGTACCAAGATCTGAAAAATTACCTTCCCCACAGTCATCCACTCCTTCAGCTCCTGGGCATCAGGGATTTCTGTGGTACACTCGAGGCACCAGTCCACCTCCTCATAGGCACTGGGCTGCAAATACAAGACACGGGAAGAGCCAAAGATGTATTTTCCAGCAAAATACAACAACCAATTGCATCCCAAAAGTTTGACTTCCGTTCCTAGAATAACGGGTTATGCCATGACTTCAGGGCCAATCACAGAATCTTTTATCTCCTGGTCTACCACAAATCTTATTTGTTTGGATTTAAAATTAAAAAAAAACCCCAACAATAAAAATCACAAAAAAAACACCTAGATCTGTACTACAAAAAAATCCTGACATAGCACTTTCCTCTCATTAGTTTGATAAAATAATCAAGACAAAGCAATAGCCTAGTACTCTTAAGGTACATTTTAGAGATACTACAAAAGACATGACTGGAAAAAAAAACCAAACAAAACAACCCACAACTCCTGATGGTGCTTTACTCATTCTTTCTCCCAGTTCTTTCCAAAAGAATCCCCTCATTCCACAACTTAATTCAGGCTTCAAAAAAAATCTATGATCTTGGGAAAGAATTGTTTTAGCAGGTACGATCAAAGTGATGCTATTCTTCCAAAGAGAGAGGTTGCTAAGATCTACTAAGCTTCTTAAATTTATTATAGTAGTATCATCCACTAGGATTGATTACAGACAACACTTAACTCCTGTAAGCGAAGAGTAAGACCTAAACCAACAGGCCTACA
>NW_009721174.1:0-12567 GCF_000703405.1 Apaloderma vittatum
ATATATATATATATATATGTATGTGTATCTGGTTGCATTCTAGTTTTTGGAAATGGCATTTCTGAGAACTGAAAGCCAGATAGCTTTTAAAATGTAAAGATGCTCTGATATCAACTAGAACTAGAAAGTAATTTCCTGCATGATAGTCTACAAAGACAGACTGTGCAAAATTTTCCTCTTTCAGTCTAACAAAAAGTAATAGTCTGTCAGAGGGGGAAAGAAAAAAGAGGATTTCAAAGAGAAGGAGTGAAAGCTTTCTAAACTCCAAGCACTATTTTAATTAGTTTTAGTATGTATAGATATTTTTCAGATCTAAAATTCAAGTAAAAATCCCCCTCAACATTTCCTTTTGCTTCTTCCCTAGCCTAATCCAACGCTCCTTGCCCTTTCAAATATATTTTTTTTCCCCCACAACATCCTTAAACACCTTATGACTGGATTTGGGGGACAGATAGGAGTCATTATTGTTTCTGTTTTAACGAGTGCAATATCTGTGTAGTAGATGAAACCAAGGGAAAAAATTGTGTCACAAGGCTAGCTTAGCATTCCCTCGTGAACCAGCTATCATACAAATGGAGAAGCACAAGAATTAACCTAGCAAAAATAAGTACCAAGCATGCCAAAGACGACTTAATCTTTCCTTTTTCACTATCTCTCATGTCCTCACTTTGTTAACAAACATTCCCATGATATCGCTGTATGATATGACCTGTAACAAATAAAAATTAGCAGCATTAGATTCTGTTAATCCCTGAATAAGCCTACAACCTACCATGTACACATACTAAGAGAATTAACTCTCCACTCGTTCACTGAAATTAAAACTACTAATTTTCCTGTTGAATTGTTTTGCTCCCAAATTCTCTTCAGAACAGATTATTTGTTTTTAAAAGGAATAAGCATTTAACAAACAAAACAGTTTCAATGTATTTCATCTCCCAATTGATGAATAAACCATTTAAACTAACAGTTCAGAACTGAAAATCACAGCACACCCTACTCTGGTGCATTTAATTAAGTAAATTTTCCTCACACACAAAACCTCCCAGCTTATGTGCAAATTATAGAATTTTTTTTTTGGCAAAGCACACGAAGAACAAGAGGTTGTGGGGGAAAGCAGAGCAATTGTCCCACAGAGAACTGTACTATGTAATAATTTAAAAATACTACATAAAGGTGAAATATGAACATTTTTCAAAATGGAAATGCTAAAAAGATTTTGAGAAAAATTTCAAAGAAAATAAAAAAAAAGTTAAGATTGATGACAGTAGTATTTATTTGTTTTCTTCCAATTTCCTCACAATGCTTAGAGTGAGATGACTGTGGAACATTCTTCTGTGCTGCACTGCATATACCATGGAATTTCATGTTTCAGAATTACAGCTATTTTTATTTTAAATGTGATATTTTGACTCAGCTAGCTACTTGGATTGCTCCCAATTGCAAACAGTCTAATATAGTAATTCAGATTTAAGAAGAAACTAAGCAGACGTTTCTTCAAGCTGCTTCTGCCATCTTTGGTATTTCATCAGTTTGCACTGCGTTATACACCTTGCACAGAAAATGTGTCAAGACCATGTTGGAATGTTGAAAAATTTTCCTTCTTCTGAATAACAGGAGTTGGATTCTTGAAAAATCAATTTATTTTTTTTTTCTATAACATAACATCTCTCTCCCACTTCAAATGTCTCTGGATAAACTGACCTTCATAACCAAGCTGGCTAGGATATTTCCCTGAGTCTCAGTGAGGAAATTTGCCTAAAAGATTTCCAAAGCAACAAGTATATTGTCTACTCTCAATTTCTTCTACGGGAAAAAAAAATAATATCTCAGGCTGACTTCAGTTTCCCACAGGCACTATCTAGAAAAGTGTCAGGCCACACCCTCAGGGCTTCTCCCCTGGCTGCTGACAGGGGCACAACCTTCGTTAAAAGAAAAGCAATCGCAGCAACTCAGGAGTTGGTGCTCCGGTGAAACAGACTATTTCTATGTTGCAGAGCTGAACCCTTGTGCCCACCTCCTGCGAGGCCACCTGGCAGTTCTGCCAGAAGGCCAGGTGCTCTTCCACTCTACAAGTCACCCTGCCCAGGACTGCAGCTGCTCGACTACAGGACAGCTACATGAGCCCCAGCGCTCGCAGCTGGAAGCGCCGTGTCCGGGCAAGGCAGGAGGCAGCTGGCGGCAGTTCCCCTGGAAGCCTGCAGCACTCTGGAAAACATTCCGGTACCGGAAGGAGAAAAAAAGTTTTAATTCAGTATTTCAGGATCCAGTCCTGATCCATACACGATACAGGGACAGTAAACTGTCTTTAGCTATGATGTCTGCATTAAGAAATCTATTTCAGTTAGCATCTCTCTCAGAAGAATACCCTAAACAATTGAATTACAGTCTCCAAGCTACAGAAAGCTCGAGAGGCGCTTCCTTGAATTTCCACAGCAGTACCTTGCCTCCTGACAAAAGTCAAGTTGGCTTTGCCACATACACTTCACCTGTTAAGAAAATCATGCAATGCCTTCTTCAAATGGGACAACGCTGCTGCTTTCCCAGAATGTCACTTCAGGTGCTGAGTCAGAGTGTTTGGAGCAAGACTTTTTGTAAAGCAGAACACTAACACTTGTATTCCCAAACATTAACTCTAGGCAAGCTGTAATATCATTCTATAACAGTAACAAAGCTGAATCTATATTTATACTACAAGTAATCACTATATATTTTCTCTTAGCATGCTGGCCCCCCTCACCTGAAGGTGTGCTACACTACAAACAACCATCATAAATACACATCTGTAAGGAACAAAGTTACCAATTTGCATTGGATGAAGAGTCACTTAACATTGCCTGCTTTCTAATACCCATTTCCTGATGAAATCTGACTTTTAGAATAAAAAGTATTCTTTTTTCCTAGACCCCGAGAGAAAGAGAAAAGATAGGCTATAAGTATGAGGCAGAAAGAGGTTTGTATCAGTTTGTTCCATATTCTTTACTAATTTCTAGCTGAGAAATGACATTGTGAAGTTTGAATTTACAGCCAGATTTTCCAAAATTTGGCCACAGATGTTTTGTAAGAGGACGGTTTAAAAAAAAAAAAAAAAAAAAAGAAGGAGGTTTCTCAAGAGAACAGGTATCAATTCAGTGTGTATGGAAAGAATTCACCATGAAATAAAGTGTTTGTACTTTATGAGTTTATGTAGTTTAATAAAATATTTCTAACTATTGCATTTCTGGTTAAAAATATGCTTAAAATGACAGAACAGTAACACAAAACATGAGTATTTTAAAATAACAGAAAAAGTGAAAACTACCTATAGAAGTTAACAATTCCGTATAGTAAAACTGCACAATTAGCTTTATTACTGATGTAGAATGATATTAGAACATGCCTGGAAATACAACTGTGACCATTCTCAAATCTTCTAGAACTGAGCAGTCTTCTAGAACAGCAGCGGTATGGGTGTGTATGTGATTATTGCTGATGGCATAAGGCTTTGCCATCACAAGGTCTCTCTGACGATATCAGTAGATTCAGGAACCTGAACTAAACACATGACATTTCTCTACTATGTCACATCCTGCTAAGTCACCAAACGCTGTTCTTGCAGCTGTGCTCTAGATAGGATGAACTTAGTTCAAATGACAGCACCTGCCTCGGAGAGCCTGATGTCTGAATAAGGAATTTTGCACGTTCTACATGCTGCCTGTCTACAATACAGCAAGGTAAAGAAATCTGCATAAATTCACGTGGTTACTCAACAGCAGCACCACAGGAAAAATCACAGCATCCTAACGCTGACTGCAGAGCTCTACCATGCCATGTGTGAAAGATACCTCTCAGCTCTGGCAGGTTTTACATCAAGCCCTAAGGATTACAGGATGTGGCTGATGACTGTGACTGGTATTTATTGTTTGTTGTGTACCAACAGCACACTTGGAGGAAATAAAAACAAACAAACAAAAAAAGAAAATACATGAAGACTACACCTGCTGTAGAGAGAGGGAAGGGGAAAAAACTATACATGGCAGATAAAGAAATGAAAACAATTACAGATATCTCACTCTGGCTTAGAATCCATGCAGTTACAAACCATGCAGTTAAATAATAAAGTTGCTTGCAGGCAATCTAAACAGGATTTAATTATTTTTGAATTACCAATCTTGGATGAAAAATTGTTTCCAGAACCAAACGTTTCCAGAAATAAACATTCTTTTGACCCTGGCATGAACTATATTTTAAGTACTTTTACATAGCACAGTTGTGTATCACTGCTTTGTTTACAAAACATATAAACATTGCATCAGCCACAACTCAAATTACATGAAACATTTGTAAATACAATAGGAAGTCAAGATGTATTTAATGGCAAATACAATAAACTGTAACTAACTACTAATTGTGAGCTGTGGTATAAGGCATTTATAGATTTTACAAACAAATCATTTGCTTCAGTGTTTGCTTTGTTAGCACTACTGGATTTCCCTCTGCCTTACAGACAGAAGATTTTTCAGTAAATACAAGCTATAAAATACAATAGAGAAGCATCAGACAATTTTTTCTGTAAATACACAAACTGATGCTATGACACTGAAAAAAAGATACACACGCATGAAGCCACTGCAAGACTGGCTAAAAGTTGTATTAATGCATGCAATTTAACCCAACCTAACAGTCATCTCCTAAGCCTGTCTCTTTTTAAAGGTAGCCTTCGACTGACCTCTGCAAATACCCACTGTAATAAACACACATTTCGCTCGCTGTAAGGCCCTGAAAGCAGCTCTTCTTTGCACTGACAGCATCCCAAGTCAGGCTGCATTTTTTTACTCCTGTAGCTACAGCGTCCTGCCTGGCATCCCAACGCCTTGTCCGGCTGCAGGAGAGTTTCTGTGTCTCTCCTGTGCAAAGACACACTCAGCTTCCTGTCGCTGGTCACACCCAGGATTCCGGGTTCACCAACTGATCCAGAACCAAGAATGGTCATCACTGAGCAGAGGAGGAATTTCAGGCATGTTCTCAAGAACGTCTGAAGGAAGTTATTAGCTTATTTCCCAATGAAAAGGAAGCCAAACTACCTTTTTGAGCAAGTCACTATAGCCAGCATTAGACCCCAAGAGTGATGCAGATCTTAAATGTTTTCTTAAAAAAAAAAAAAAAAAAAAAAAAGAAAAATCTTTGAATCTGTGTACAGTAGGAAAAAATATGGTAACGTGTAAAATCAGTCATTTTTCTGTCACGGTACATAAATGTAATTTTAAGAGGTATATAAAATATTCTAAGCATATGTAGGTATTCATAGGTTCTATTACCTAAACACCTGTTTTAGTTAATAAATAAATGTCTTGTTTACTTTAAAAATCAACTTTTTTTAATAGGATACATCAAGAAAATACCACCAGAGGGGCTTCCTCTGATAGTTCTGATATTTTAGCAACAAAACTTTCCCTGCCTGCAGAATATGGAAGTCCAGAACACAGAAGACACACAGATATAAAGCTGAAAGGCCAAGATAAATAATTTATTAAACTATTTTTAAAAACCCAGGAAAAAAGATAAAAATCTCACAACCCTTTGATAACAGAT
Source organism: Apaloderma vittatum (assembly GCF_000703405.1). Lineage (NCBI taxonomy): Eukaryota > Metazoa > Chordata > Aves > Trogoniformes > Trogonidae > Apaloderma > Apaloderma vittatum. The sequence goes on from NW_009721174.1 coordinate 5,572, forward strand.
GTGTAAACCTAAATCAGTTCTTATTATATTTGGTTAATATACCTATGGTAAAGGTACCAATTCATTCTAACTTTATTGCAGGAATATTGAAATATTTTAAAATACTATATAGAGGAAGTTTTTAAGTTACCTCATATCTTGTTCCATACAGTTACATTATAATACAATAACACAGTTACAGTTAATTATGGTGTCTAACCTCAGACAAGAGGAATCAAAAAATTTTAAAGACACATGTCCTATCTGCCTGCAATAAATACTCTAGTGCTAGACAGCTAAATTGCCTGTCAAACGTTCTCATGAAGCTTTGATGGGCACTTTATTTTATGATAGTCTGTCTTCTTTTTACTTGCATTAGAAATACCTTGGCAGAATATGAAACTACTTTAATGGTCCCTATGTTTTGCCTCCAAACACATTCCGGCATGAAAACTGAGAGCTCATACTTTCTGCAAGTGTTCTGGAAAAGTTATTTTTGCTCCTTCATCTGGAAGAAGGACCTAAATGTATTTATTTAAAGCTATCTTTAAAAATATGCACAGAAAGCAGTCTAAGAATCATTACAGCTAAAAAATATCCTTCTGCGTTTCTTGAACAAAAGGTTATTATCAACAACACAGAAAAATGTATTTTATTCATAAGGTCCAAACGTGTTAAGTCTAGAAATAAGATTTACAACACTTTTCCCAGTGACCAGCAGCACCCTTCACTAGCCTAATCCAGCCTTTCACCAGACAAATAGGAAAAAGCAGTCTCTTAGGAATTCCCAGGAGCAGAAAGAGTTTAGGAGTCTGTGCCTTTTGCCACTGCCTCCTTTAGTCAGATGACAGCTCAAAGTGACAAAGGGAACCATCAATGGAAACTTGTAGTATCTTAGAACAATCTACACAGAGATCTGAGCTTCAGCTACCTGAAATGTTTAAAGATTTGCATTTGAAAGGATATTACCAGCCAGGGGAGATAGGCAAAATTAATACATGCTATAAAAGATTAAGGTATTTTTTTTTCTATATTTTAGTTGATTCATGACTAATTATTGTCAAAAAAAAAAAAATCAATGTAGCTAATGAGGTATTCTTTAATAATGATTATAATTTCCTAAGAAAGGAATGTGCTGTTCATATGTAAATGAGTTTTCTGGTTAATGAATAAAGTCAGTCAATCAATCAGCTCTGCAAAGGGAAAGATTATGAACAGGAGCTTTTTTTTTTTTTTTACACTATCCTTTGTTCCTTAATTGTAGAAAAAAAGCATGGCTATTGCCATGGTTAATATTTTATAAACAATTACTATAAAGATTTTAAAAAGGAAATAAATTAATCCAGAGGAACATAGATGAAAAGGGTTTTAAATACTGCTCAAATTTAATAATCTGTAAGATTTTGTGTGGAATGACATATCAGCATTGTACCTTAAAATAGTAAAACAGCACGGTGCAATCACTACACTGAAACACACACTACCGTCTCTTTCATCATCTCAATGATAAGCAGATTAGATTGCTTTAAAACTATGTTAAGACAGAGCAGCTATCTTTTTACTGAAATGACAATTGAGCAGGAATATCAAAGTGTTACAATGCAGCCCAATTTTCAACTGATGGGTGATCACAAGGCCTCTGACCTTAAGGGTTAACAGCATTTTCCTACAGCACCTATGCTTCCAATAGGTTTGCAACCACTTCCATATCAGAGCAATTTGTCGAGAGCTTTCAAAAGTGACTATGTCCTTCAGTAAATGTAGTTGAAACTTTGTATTTTTGCCCCTCTCTCTGCACAACTTCTGCTTTGTGTCTGGAATCACAGGCACAAACAGAAGCAATTCCTGTGGGCTGCAGCAGCACACAACCCATCGCCCCCTGCACACCACACACAGCTACAGCCCAGCTTTAGAAGCCTTCAGCCACACTCCACCAAAGGGATGACGAGTGTAAAGTTCATGTTCAGCAAAGCACTCGAACTTAGCTTTTTTTTAAACATGCAAGTAATGCTACTTAGAAGCAGAAGTTTATTGTGTGCTGCACTCGGATTCAAAGAGATGCTGAGGGCTTGGGGGAAGAGAAAACACAACGCTTGGTACTTTGCAAGACTAAATCAGTCAGTATAGTTTTCAAATAGGAATGCAGGTAAGCTGAATTTTTGTGTGTGTGTGCTTATGTTACTGTGACAATAGCAATTCAAACAACAAAGCAACTAAGACCAGAACAGTTCTGGTGCCTTATATACCATAATATTTCAGTACAATGGATATCTCGCCTTGTTGTTCCTGATCAAATTCTTAAATGCGGACTTAATTTTAAAAAACATCACCTTGTGGCCCCAGAGTGAACACAATACTGTTCATTCAAGATTTTTTATTAATACTCAGCTTATCATTACTGCATACGACAATTTCAAAGACATTAACAAATCACTAAACTTTGAGATCTGAACAAAGTTGTCACACTTCCACAAGATTTACCCAACAGAAATAGTGAGCCTGACGCTCTGAATTTATCTCTCGTGCAGAAACCTATCCTCTGTGCATGCGGAACAAATCGAGCACATCTGGGAAACGCTCACCCTTCTGTGACAAATCATGAGCTCTCATGACATTGGCAGCACTTCACGTGGTATCTTGCTTATGAGTAACATGTTGATTGCATCCTGGGTGCCTCCAGTTCACACCTTACAGCTGGGCACAGTACAGCAGTCTACGCAGAAATCTCATGATCACAGAATGTGTTGGGCTGGAAGGAACCTTTAAAGGTCATCTAGTTGTCCTTGAACACTTCCAAGCAGAGTTTTCAAGAAAGAAAAAAGAGACCTTTTAGGGGGAACTCTTAAATACAGGTGAATCCAGATGCAATGTAATACATCATGGATTCACCAAGGGCAAACCATGCCTGACTAATCTAGTGCCATCTATGACAGCACACACACATTTATTAGACACTTCGGCAAACATGTTAGTAAAGATGTGCACTTAATGTGAACTCTGCTGTTAGAAATTATGCATTCTATTAGAAATCATTCATGGGAATTGCTTCTCCTTTCATACAGTAGTGGATATGCCCTGTAATCTAAGTTATAAATACTGCAACACGTATTTGGGAAAATGTAAGAGCATACTGCTAATTAACAGTACCAGCTACAGCCACATTTTCTTGCAAAGTGCTTCCAGGGAGGGAAGGAGAATGAGCATTTGGTTATTGTATTTTGCATACTTTCAAAGAAAAATGGTTTTAAAAGTCTGAAGGCTTCTAAGCATGGACAAAATTGCGAAAAGTCAGTCTGAAGCATCCTAGCACCCTCATCCTCATTTGGTTTCACGTAAAAATACGCAGTAAATAAGTGTGCTTGAACAATTCTGTTTAAAAAAAATAAGATCAAATTGGGTGATTCAGAGGTTGGTATGAGATTTAGAGATGTCTACAAGGCTTCTTCCACAGAGATACTGAAACTTGATTTCTCCTTGGCAGAGAAGAGGAAACATTACATATACATAGCATAGCATGGAGAAAATTGGAATTTTTGCTTACTCCAAGCATTTTGAAAATACATAAGTAATCTTACTTCAGCTCACAAACCAAGCAACATGAGAAAGATTAGCAAAGATGTTTCTGCAATGGCCAGCTACTCTACATCCGATGTTCCATTAACACCAATTTTTCTACATGAAACAAAAGTAGTGGGGAAGATTTTTTCATTTTTCTTCCCCTCCCATGCCAGTTTCAATACAAGTAAAGCACTGGAGAAGTAAAACGATATTAGCTGCTCTTAGGCTCAAGGAGCCACTGCTGGGATGTGATATTCTTCACAGACTGCAGCAGCAAACTCAGCAGAAGGGCAACCTCCACAGGGTTTGGAGTCAAGACCAAAACACCCTGTACTTAAAAATCCTCAGTTCCCATTCAGGCCCTTTTATAGGAGATCACACACCACAGTCTGTTTTACATTTCTACAATCTATTCACTTGGTTCTGGTTTCTACATCAGCACGCTATAGGAGCACAGAAAATCTTGCCAGGTAGAAAAAAAAATTCTCTCTCTTTTTAGTCAACTCTCAAATTGCTGTAATATCAACAGCATATATTTGTATAAGCCTAAATTAGAGATGCACCATATTAAGCACATTTCACATACTCCAGTATCCTTCACAAGCATAACTGTCTTCTGTTTGAGCAATAAGAGAGAGATGGCAGTAAGTGACTTGCACTGGAGCTGATACTACGTTTCTGTTTTAAAAGAAAAAAATAAATCTTTCAAAAGGGGTAACAAAAAGTAGTCTGCTCTTTCCTCCATTTGATTTGGTATCCTAAGGATCTGCTCCTATATCTTTTTTCTCTTATCCGAGTTCTCCATCTTGACAATTTAAAGCTGGAAAGTTTCCACTTTTGCCTCTCAGCACTACCAGAACAAGACGTGAAGTTGTCTGGATCTAAAATAACGTCACACACACCACATTAAATGGTTACAACATAACCCATCCAACTGTACTTTGAAAGTTACTAGACTGCTTCATCTACAACATTAACATATGCAGACATAAATTATTTTTTATTTAATGGCCAGCAAAATGAGAAGTTTATAAATCAAGTTTATTACATACTTCTGGAGCCTCAAGCGGATGAGCACAAATTAAATTTACATTAACCTGCTTGAGTAGTTAGCTCACAATTAAGATCTTGAACAATTAGGCTGGTGGTAGTAATACATAAGAAACTGATCTCAATCTTGGGATTAAACAGCAGTCTGTGAATGAGCTTGTACGCAGTCTATCACCACCAGAAATCAGCTTAATATAATATAACCAGGCCTGGAGGAAAAAAATTAGTGAGACACTGGATAAACTAAGTATTTTTGCTTTCTTATTTGTTCACAGTTTCTCATTTACTGCCAATTCAGTTAGAAATGATCTACCTGCTTTGTTTCACAAAATAAAAAAACAAAACAGTCTTACAAAGCTATGGGAACCTGAAAAGGTCTTGCAGATTGAACACACTCAGACCTAAAGAGACTGAATAAGGAAGTCTTGGCTGTTAGAACTGTGATTATTTTATTATCCAGCATTAAAATACTCAGGTGAATGAGTAATGACAGAAATACAGAAACTTTTGTCAGAGAAACTGAACATCTCTTGAATTCAATGTTTCCTTCTTTTCAACTCAAGGAAATGATTTTGGAGATGTTACAAGTAAAAACAGTGTATTAAAATTCTAAATTAAAATGGATAATAAAGGTACAAATAAAAATGTTAACTTAAAAATACGCACACACTTTGATGTTCAATATGCTATTACTCTTTTTCTTAGGTTAACTCACAAACAAAAGTATTAAAAAAAAAAAAGTTAGACCCTAAATATAACCTTGTTGTGGAATTTTTACTTTCCAACTGCAGCACAATTGTGGGTCTCTGATTGACACATTGATTTATTCCCAGCAAGGGTCCTGTAATTAATGTGACCTTTTGATAAGGTGGGAGATATGGGGTGAGACAAGTGCTCTCATGAGAGCTATTAGCAACTTCTGAGCAATTGCTAATGCTAGAGAGTTATCTTTTTTTAATACAGTTTGGAAGATAATTGACAAACCATGATAATGAGTATGTATAGGGAAGGAAGGAGAACACAGAAGAGATGCAAGAACTGTTAATTACTCAAAAGAGGCAAGATTTCACCGCTGGATAAACTGTGCATTTTGGGCCGTGGCCTCAGGAATATAATTAATAATTCCAATAAAGTCTAAGAGAAAACAGAATGAAGAATAAAAAGCAAAAATAATAAAAGTCTTAAGAATCCTTAACTCTCCCTTTACAGATCCTAACAGGTGGTTTTATTTCTTCCTGTCAGACAGTATTTGTACCAAGGGAGTTTTCTCATTTCCCTTCCCATCTGGTTCTGCACACAGTGATATAACATAATACTAAAATGACAAAGTTCTACTAATGTTATTGAAGATTAGCTCTGTAAGAGAGTAACTAAACTGTTATTTCCTAATCAAGATCCAGTAACCCATTCATGACAACAAAACAGGTATTTAAGTTACAATAACTTTTGAACCACAAGGTAAGATTTAGCTGACCTATCAATCAGCAAAGCTTGCGTGAAAATCTGTGGCTTTGTATTCAAAAGGATTAGGCAGCAGAAAGAAATCTGTATGTAATCATGTAGCTTATGTACTTATTAAAAACAAAATTAAAAAATAACATTCATGTGAAATTACAGATACAGAGAGTAGTTTGTACAGAACACAAAATGGCAGAAAAAGCCTGTAGGAGCATAAGAGAAATGCAAACAAGTGGAGAAAACTGTGAGGAGATCACTTCTGGATCTAAAAGTGTGCTATGAATATAGCTGAGACAAATTTGATCATCCAAAAGGCAAGCAAAAAAGGCCTTCTGCCCTCCACTGTGTACAGATTTTTTGAATATTCAGACTGCCTACATACTTATTTTTTTTTCTCATTTCCAAGTTACAGTCTAGATCACAAAGCAAATCATTTGATAAAGCTTGTCTTTTGGTTTAACACAACATAACATTTCATGGACTGAGGGAACAGCGGCATTTTCCAGCATTTTTCCAACACTAACTTTGACAGTAATGGTGGGTAGCCAGCAGAGAGTGACAGTAGGTTATAAACCAGAAACTTATCTAACAAAAGATTCTTTTGAACAGTGAGTCCTTCCTGAGTTGCACACAAAGCTTAGCCAAAGCAGGATGCTGTGAGGGAAACGTAGTGGCAGATAATATTTACATCACTAGATGGAAGAAAGTACGTGATGATTTCAGTATCTGTGAATGAAGTGTGGTGCTGCTGAATGAAATGCTATTTGTAAGTCTGAATTTCTCAAATAATTTAGAACAATAATAATCTATATCACCTCAGAATCTCTGATTAATATTTTCATTTGGAAATTATTTGGCAGACTGCACTGTATTCCTGTCATTCTAGAAAATTAAAATTGAAGTAATGCTTATAATTTAAAAGTAGCTGTACAAAAAGAATAAGTATTTCCC
>NW_009721174.1:12598-39243 GCF_000703405.1 Apaloderma vittatum
CTCTTCAGTATTTTAGCTAGGTGTTCTAGACCTCACATGCTTGTTTGTGGCTACATACAGACACATAAACACACACTTTAACACTTTGTTTTTATCTAAATACATTTCAACAACAAAACTGTCATGAGGGAAATACAAGAAGGATGAAGATGACAAATGACAAAGATGATGATTGAGAAGACAGACACGACCATTGTGCAATTACTCATTTTTAAAAATCCCCAACTGAGTCCTTTCCATTCTTCTAACAAGAAATTTTAAGAATGTTGCCAGTCTCTCTCCTGACTTCTCTTCCCCCACCCATTCTCCTTTCCTTGATCTCTTATTCAGAGAGAGTGAGGCTGCAGCCCTCGATACTAACAGAAACTGGTTGTTACAGTTCCAGCCCTCTGGAACAGGTATTTAGCAATTGATTACAGAGGAGTCAGCACTGCATCCAGAATACTAAGTGAAAGAAATGTAATAGTGTGCTATAGCTTGAGGAGAACTGGCAAGAAATGTATCAGTGGTGTGATCATCTACTTTTGTGCAAAATCCTAGACAAGACTGAATCTATGTTCCCACGCCAGGCAGCTACAAGGGAGCATAACAAAACGCTCAGGCTGCCTCAAAGCTGGCAATTAACACCGGTGCTTCCAAGTAACCTTTTCCACTTTGACCAGAAGATGAAAACAGTCACGTACCACTGCACATCGCTGCTCCTTTGAACTGCTAGTCAGCACTGCAGCCAACTGCAGGGACGGAGATGGGATTGGTGCCTGCCAAAATGCCAAATACCAGCACAAAAGCAGCACGCCCGCAGTTGTGCCATGCAGATGTGCCCTCTGCAAGCAAACAGGGATGTCACTCTGTGGCCAGAATAGAACCTGCGAAACAGTTGTGATGCCCTGCACTTCTGGCACCTCATCTGAGTTTCTCTTCTGCCTCTTGGAAGTTTTAGGGAATTTGATTTTTAAGGCAAGTGAAATAAAGGTCATCAGTCCTTTCTTATCACCACATGCAGGCCTGAACATGTGATGTGCCTCAGATTAGTTTTTCAACTAACCAGCACATACTTCCCAGGAGACTGGAAAAAATGAAGGAGCTGAAGAAAGGTGTTAACTGTCATCTTTGTTGTATCCAACTCTGTTTTACATGGCAATAAATTAATTTTCCACAGGTGAAGTCCTTTTTCCTCTGATGGTAATTAGTAAGGGATCTCCCCATCTTTATCTTGACCCATAAGCTTTCCCAATTTATTTCCACTCCAGTGCTGCTGAGGAGAGGTGAGAGAGCAGCTGAGTGGGCATCTGGTAGCCAGCTAAGGGCAACTTACCACAGGCATTAACTAAAACTACACCAAAAATGTCCCCAAATATGTCCCCAACGTGTAGGAATAGATGCTTGAATATTAGCATTTTAAGATGCTTGGCTCATTTTTTTAGCTTAGATTACTGTGTTTTCTCCTTTGTGGAACATTTCTTCAGTGCTCACTGACAAACATCCTTCTTGGGCATTTCTTTCCCTTCAATTTTCACTGGGTTGAGCATGACACAGGAAACTAATAACTTCTAACACATCCTTAAGTTCTGCTCCCCATTATGCAAGAGGGCCAAGAAACAAGGCACAGGGAACATCTGTGCTGAGCTCAGGAGGCTGACGGGACATGCCCATCGTGCAGCTGGAGCCACGACTGCTAAAGGGTTTGCACGGCCCTCAGAGATTGTGATGTACGGGCACCAGCTACCACTCGTCACTCATGGAGATTGCAAAGGGTCCAAACCACCAAAATGTAAATCAATGCACAACAGCGCTAAGTAACTGCTTGTGTCCCACCAGTGGCTACTGAAGTCTTGCAGGACTTAATTTCTAAAAATCACAGAACAAATCGCAGAAGTTACATGTTGCAAGAGAAATCCCTATGTGTGACCAAGGTTCAGCTGGGTTCAGTCACATGCATGTGCTCTGTATTAACAAAGGCACTTCATTCCCCCTCCTTTATTTTATTCCATTCAAGATGAGCTTCTGAAAGGAATAGTATACATTTCTTAATCACAGAATGTTAGTAGTTGGAAGAGATCTCAAAAAGATCATCTAGTCCAGCCCCCCTGCCAGAGCAGGATCACCTACAGTAGGTCACACAGGAACACGTCCATGGGGCTTTTGAATGTCTCCAGAGAAGGAGACTCCACAACCTCCCTGGGCAGCCTGTGCCAGGGCTCTGTCACTCTCACAGGGAAAAAGCTTTTCCCTAATGTTTTTGTGGAAACTTAAATGCTCCAGCTTGCACCTGTTGCCCCTTGCCCTGCCATTGGACATCGCTGAGAAGAGACTGCCTCCATCCTCCTGACGTTCACCCTTTACTTATTTATAAACATTAATGAGGTCACCCCTCAGTCTCCTCTCTATATAAAAATATGATAACGTTTATCATTCTGTATTAAATATATGTACACATGAAATATATATATATATATATGCAAGTGTTGTTCTTTCATCATGAAGCATCAAATAAACACGTCCATATGAGATGAGACCTACACAAGTGCTGTGTCTATAACTTACTAAATTAAAATTTTTTTTAAAAAAAGAGCTAAGGGTAAAGATAGCAAAACAAAGTTTTAGGAGAAAGAGTCTAACTGTGTCACTGGTGCTCATTAGCACTGCTGAGAAGTGCCATGCCAGCACTGCCATTTTGCTGTGGGCGCTCATCTGCCAAAAAAAACCATGCCGCTGCCTCCACCTGCTGGGGGCTGTTTGTGCCGAGCTCTGCCGCGCCGCGCAGACGTACCCTCAGGGTCCAATGCTGCTCATCCACTAATAACACTGCACTAACCCACTAATAACAGCTCCTGGAACTGTTACGGAACAAGCAGCACACATCCATTCTGCACATGCTTCCTTACGATTTACCCCGTGGCATTCTTAGCTGTATCAAAACCTAGTCAAAACAGAGTAAGTGAGCATACTGGGGGAAAAAAGGGAAAGCTAAAAGGTAGAAAAAAATTGTTATAACTTTTTTCTTTTCCCTCCTTAACTGTTTCTTCTTCTTCTCACTAAGGGACTGGAGGAGCACCCACCATAAAAGCAAAGGCTAAGAACTGGGCCTGTTTAGCCTGGAGAAGACGAGGCTGAGGGAGGATCTCATCAATGCTAATAAATATCTAAAGGGCGGGTTTCAGGATGGGGCCAGATTCTTCTCAGTGGCGTCCAGTGACAGGACAAAGGGCAATGGGCATAAATTGGAAAACAAGAGGTTCAGCCTAGGATAAGGGTAACTGTGAGGGTAACGGAGGACTAGAACAGGCTGCCCAGAGAGCCTGTGGAGTCTCTGACTCTGAAGACATTCAAAGCCCATCTGTACATGTTCCTGTGTGATCTGCTCTAGGTGATCCTGCTTTGGCAAGGGGCCTGAGCTAGTTGATTTTCAGAGGTCCCTTCCAACGCCTACCATTCTGTGATTCTGTGTGGTTCTTAACCATCTACTTGCACAATTACATTGCAGTATATTTGGGCAAGCATTTTCACCAATAAAAATATCTCACTGAATACTGAGCAAAACGGAAATACCTGACAACAAAACAGAGAAGGTTAAAGCAACATAAGAACCCACCCCTGACCCTTAATTCACACTTCTAGAATCCACAACAATTATATTACCATGCTAATACCATCGTCATTAGCAGTAATGAGAAAACTGCTCTATTAAAAGATCACCAGGCATGCACTACAAATGTATGAGAATTAAAGTCCTAAGGGATTAATGATTATAGCTCCAAATCTGCTACACAATTAAAAGGTAGTCTCTCTAGTAAAGGGTAGTCATCCTTTTCAAAAAAAGAATAAGAAAAAAAAAAAGAAAAAGAAAAAACTTCAAGGTACTCAGTATTTAGCCACAAACATTAAGCATTAAAACTTTTATAAAAGGGCCGAAGAATTGTGTCATGGATAGTGTAATATGAAAGTGAGACATGGGCAGAGAGATCATCAGAGCTCTGCTCCTCCCCGCCACTCCAGAATATCAATGCCTCGCTAAGAAGTATGAACTTAAAAGGCTTGCACAGCAGTGGTTTTTGACTCTAAGACTGGGAGAAAACCATGCAAAGTCAAGAGGAAATAGAAAAATGCCATTTGGTAACTGCTTGTCACTTACAGAATACATCCAAATACTAAATGAATGAGAAATGCATTAGGCTCCTAGAACTCTATGAGACATCACTGACAGTTTTTTATACCTGTTTTTTTCCATTCATAATGAGTAATACATCCATTCCTATGTCTGAAATGTCAACAGCAGCCTGTTTTATTTCATTATTTTAAAATCAGAAAGAGAAAAAATGAAAGATCACAGAAGAAAGTCATGTGTTTTAAAAGTTTAAGGTAGAAGAAAAAAAATTGACAGAATATGATCAAAAGTGGGGAAAATAACAACAAAAAAGTATAACATCTAGCTCTCCTCAGAGGTAAGGACCACAGGTCTTTTACGTACACCTGAGCAGCCTGTCCTAGGTCTGTGAAACACACAGTACTGAACTTCAGAGACTGGAGGACTAGGAAGTTTCCTGGGGAGGATTGCTACCACACAGCCATAAAGACCCCTAGAAGGGAAAATACAGGATATAAAAGAAGATAGAAAGGAGGAAGATGTTTGAATCTTTTGCTTTGTAGGCTGGGCACATTCAAGATCTCATGACATAGGTACAGGCTTTCACATCAGCATCAAGAGAAAGGTCTTAAACCATTACTGATTTACAGCAAAACTTATCTAGGGTTCATTTTGAAGTCTTTCAAAGTATCTCACTCCAACAAACTTCACATTTCAGATACTAAAGCTCTGCCTTTTCTCCTCCTCTTCCAGTCACGTATTTGTAAAGGCTTGCCCTCCCTCTCACCTCTTTTCTGCTTCCTCGGATTCTCAAAAATGCCCTGACTCCATTTAATCCAATGAATTTATAGATAAATTACTGAGAAACAAGTTCTATGACATCACATTGAGCCTGACACATGCAATAGGGAGAAGAAGATGTCTCAAGAGTCTTTCAAAGAGAGATGGCATTGCTCCTCCCTGATCAGATCATCTCATGGATTGTGGCAGGTAGTACAAAGTCCACTTTCCTGACAAGCATAGACAGGACACTATGACATATTCTCCTCTGTATACAAGATAACCAGCTTTTCCTGCTACCACTAAGGACTGGGGCTAAAAGGGGTTTGGTTGCTGGGAAATGGAGCATATTTAGGCAGGAAGGCATTCTACTTGTATTGGGTCAGGCTGAGGTGGAGTTAATCTTCCCATAGCAGCTCTCCCAGTGCTGTTTTGTTGCTTGGAGTGGTACCTAGAAGGGTGTTGATAGCACCCCAGTGTTTTGGCTACTGCTGAGCAGTGCTCACACAGCACCAAGGCTGTGGGTTTGGGTTTGTTTGTTTGTTTTTTTTTCCAACGTTCCCCCAACAGTAGGCTGGGGGTGGGCAACATCTTGGGAGGGGATACAGCCGGGCCAGCTGACCCAAACAGACCAAAGGGGTATTCCATACCATATGGCACCAGCTCAGATATAAAAGGGAGAAGGAAGAGGGAAGTGAGGGGGCATTTGCTGTTAGTGTTTGTCCTCTGGAGCAACTGCCACGCGTACTGGAGCCCTGCTTCCTGAAAAAGCGGCCGGACATTGCCCGCTGATGGGAAGTAGAGAATAACCTTTGTTTCGCTTTGCTTCCGCGCGCGGTATTTGCTGTTGCTTTATTAAACTGCTTTTTATCTTAACCCATGGGCCTCTTGTTACATCTTCCCTCTCCCCTGTCCATCTAAAAGGGGAGTGATAGAGTGGCTTTGGTGAGTTCCTGGCCTCTGGCCAGGGCCAAACCACCACACTACTACAGAGCGTCTCCAGTGAAACATTTTTAACAAGCACTGAGGAAGCGTGCTCTATTCAGGAGGCACGCTTAGTAGGTCAAGCTTAATAATGTGGCACATAATTAGGAACAGTTAAGGTTATATTAGAGTATTCCTCTTCATAGGATTCCTGTGACCCTCTAATTACATTCTCGCTTGAATGAATTTTAAGAAAAATAACTTCTATATTCTACTGCATTCCTATATAATACTGCGTTCTGACTCATTAACAAGTACTGTGTTAGCTCTTGGCACAGGAGCATGCAATCCTTCCAGCTTTTAAAAACAGAGGGCTATGAAAAAGAACTTGGCTAAAAGGATCTAGTGGCAGCAGCAGGCTGCAGTCCAAATATTTAGAAACTCTAGGGTCACAGTGATTGTTAAGGAATTAATTTACAATCCAGGACCAGAAAGGCAAACATGCAAAGAAGCTTGGCTTAATTGCACCCACCATGCTGCTGAAGAACAGTGAAGAACACATGCAGAGACACCAGAGCTAGCTGCTTACCAGCCAGCCAGCTAGAGCCTGTGCAGCCTAGCTGCAACACAGGGCACCGTGCCCACATTAATGTCAAAACTATTAGGTTTATTGCACTGCGTGGATATGCTGCCTCCAATCTCTGCTACCTTGAAGGTTTCTACACAAGTTCCACTGCATAATAGAAATGTTCACTAGTCCGGCTCCCAACCCTGTCATAAACATTAGTGTGTTACATTGGACAAGTCACTGAAACACATAGTAACGACAGAATTCAAAATATTGCAGCAGAACACAACACACCTTCCTTGGGCAAATTCTGCTCAGTGCCTGCTACTTTCTCGTAACTTTTTTCTCTGTGACCTCTGAAACCCTGTTCCTCTCTACAGTCCTAAGACTCTCTTGGCAACCCAGGAGAATCCTGGAAAATAAAGTCAGGTAATAGCTCTATCAGAGGGAATATGATACTGGACCTGTTGGTCACCAATGCCAGTGAGATAATCAATGACATGAATCATAGACCAGAATCATAGAACAGCTTCAGCTGGAAGAGACCTTCAAGACCATCGAGTCCAACCTTTGTCCCAGCCCTACCAACACCACTAAACCATGTCCCTCAGCACAACATTCACCCATCTGTTAAACACTTCCCAGAACGGTGACCCAATCACCTCCCTGGGCAGCCTGTTCCAATGCCTGGCAACAATTTCAGTAAAGGCTTCCTAATATATCCAACCTGAACCTCCCCTGGCACAACTTAAGGCCATTTCCCCTTCTCCTATCACTCACCACTAGGGAGAACAGATCGACCCTCACCCGGCTACAACCTTCTTTATAGCAGTTGTAGAGAGCAACAAGGTGTCCCTGCAATCTCCTCCAGGCTAAACAGTCCCAGATCCCTCAGCCGTTCCTCGTACAACACATGCTCCAAATCCTTTACCAGCTTGGCAGCCGCCTCTGTACCCTCTCCAGCACCTCGAAGTCCCTCTTGGAGTGGAGGCCCAAAACTGGACACAGCACTCGAGGTGGGGCCTCACCAAAGCTGAGTAGAGAGGAATGATCACCTCTCTGCTCCTGTTGGCAACACTATTCCTGATCCAGCCCAGACTGGAGGCAGCCTGGGCTGCAGTGATCATGCCATGGTAGAGTTTGCTGTCCTGAGGAGTATTGGAACAGGCAAAGGCAGGATTCTAAATTTTAAGAAAGGAAGTTTCCAGCTGTTGAAGGAATTAGTCAAAGGGAACCCCTGGGAAACTTCCTCCAGGGACGAGGGAGTAGAACAGAGCTGGAAGATCTTTAAGAATGCTTTCAATAGAGGACAAGAGCTCGTGACCCCCACATGTAAGATACCAGGCAAGGAAGGTAAGAGACTGGCATGGGTGAGTTGAGAATTGCTGATCAAACTAAAGGGCAAGAAGGAACTGCACAGGCAGGGGAAGCAGGGGCAGGTATCCTGAGAAAAGCCTGAGGACACTGCCTGGCTGTGTAGGGATGGGGTCAGGAAGAGCAAGGTGCACCTGGAGGTGAATCTGGCAAGGGGTGCAAAGAATAATAAGGGCTTCTACAGGTACTTCAAACAGAAAAGGAAGGTCAAAGAAAGTGTACGCCCGTGAAATATAGGACAGATGAATAACATAATTGTGCAAAAAAATATTGGTCCCTCTGAGAACTAAATACTTAGCTACTGCCTCACAGCAGTGATTTCCATTTTTAATCAACCAATGATTCAAGTCCTCATTATCCATTCATTACACTTTTTAATACATTTTCTACATTTACCTGTGCTCTTAACCTCAAAAGACCTTTCCATAAAGCCAACTCTCAGTCCTTCAGAGCTCTCCATGAATAATTTTCATGTAAAGCTTACGAAAATGTTAGCAATGGCTAAAGTCATGGTGGCTGTGGCTCCAGGTGTTCACACAGACAAACACTTTCTTTTCACTTCCATGTGTTTGTCTATGTCCAGCTTTCAAAGGCCACAGGTTCTCTCAGCAAGGACGATCTTCTAGACACTGTAGGACTGTCACCTCAAGGCTAGAAAAGTTAAGCACCTTTGCAATGCAAACATGGGGCAACCACTATCACATCACCAAGCACCTCTGTGGCTGCAGTTACACCTGCTTGGGCTGCAGATGGTGAATGAAATCACCTGGATGTCGACCATCACGTATTATCATCCCACCCTCTGTAAGCTCTGCTAGCAGTAATCTCTAAACCTCTGTAGAAATGCATAGCGATTTGTTTCTTATTTTCTTTGAAACAAATAATTTTATTACTTTTTTGCTTTGTAAAATATTACCAGCCCTAAACGATCTGGTAACTGGCATCCTATACAAGAAAGGAGGATTTCTCCTTCCCTCCCAGACATCTGACTGTGCTCCTTCTCCAATTAAGATATTCAATAAAAACATCTTGTAAGATTATTCTTCTCCTACTTCGGATGGGACATGATTAGAAATTACTATTTCTAACAACATTTATCTTACTGAAAGCATTAAGCCTCAAACAGCTGGAAACAGCAATCCACCAATCTGATAACTTTTGTAGCATTTCTAAGAGACATTCAGTTGGTACTTTCTGAAGAGCTTATTGCCAGCTTAGGATCTGGCTCCTATTGGGTGGGGTGTTCTTTTCTCCAACAGTGTCAGCTAAATAAAACCACGACAACTAAACACTTCTGCTGTTGTAAATGAGGGTTTCTTGGTTTAACTTCAACAGACAAGTGAAATTGGCTGTTATCCTTTTAAACTCTGTAGTGAATTTGGGGACACAACAATCCAAAGCACTAAAGATTATCAAAAAGAATGCAAATGAAAACAATATCACATCATTAGATCTTTAGGTATTAAGTTAAAGTAATTAGCCTTCAACCCATAGTAACTATAGTATCACCACACAGCTCTGCTACAATGGTTTAATTAAACCAAATACCCACTAGATTTGAAGTCTTAATAAAGATGAAAAAGATCAAGGCCACAAAGTTTGAAAACTCTGAGCAAAGAATAAAACACAGGTGGACAGTGGTTCAAGTCTAAGTAAGGATTCAGAATAAGGATTCTGCATCAGTAACCTATGAATCATGGAAGACTAGCTATGTTCGAAGAGGTGAACCGAATTTACGATGCTGCCTTGCTTCCACATTCCACAAGAAGGGTTTCACCACACCTATCACAGGAATTAACTAAAACAAAGCAAACCAAAACCCCAATAACACCAAAAGAAGTGAAAGAATGAAATTATGATCCCTCTTTCAGTTATTTCCTTGCTCTTCGTGGCACGCTGTGTTGCCAACACTTTCAAGTTTTGTAAACACCAAAATTCTTTCACTGGCATTGCTGGGAAGAGATAAAAAACAATCTTTAAAACAAACACTTCATCCCAAGCTAGCCAAGTTGAAAGATAACTTGAGACTTCTTAGACTCAGACAGCAAAAGAGCAGGCAGCTGTGGATGCGGCACAAGTCGGAACTGGGAAGCTTGCTGGGAGTACATTGATCAAAAGAGATGCAGCAGCTACAGGGCACACAGGCTATTATCTTTTACAGTCTGGTTTGTTTGTTTGTTCTTTTAATAGCAAGTGGATAAAAATCCCACTCATCAGCTCCCATATGTTCAGCCAGAGCTGAGAAATATGCTGCACATAGATCTATTTCTGAAAATGAGGCCTTCAATCCCTACCAAATTTTTACACCTTGTCCAACTGTTACGAGCCCTTGCACAGACTTACAACAATACTTCAGACATAATCACACAGAACTACCTCTATGAGCATAAAGATTAACACTCACAAACATATAAATGCCTAAAAAACATAAATGTGACCTGAAATTAATTCCTAGGCAACACACAAAGAGAATGCTTTCCGTGTGGCCAAGTTTCTTATTGTAACTGCTGTCAGGAGTTTGCAGCTTACACTTGTAGTTTGTGGAAATCTAATTCTGTCCTCTAAATTCTGAAAAATTCTACAAAAAAAGTGCTAACACTTAATTTCATATAAAATAGTCTATTTCAGTATGCCAAAAATGTTAACATACATTACAAATATACCCATCCAACATTCTACTTATTTTTAAGTCTACTCTTCAATATCTTAATGCATCACCAAATTACATGTGTCCATCTTAGTATTTTATTTAATCTATTTTCTCAGTGAAGTGTTTTGATTTTATTCTGTTAGTGTTTAGGTTTTTTGTTTGATTTTGGAGGAGCGTTTTCTTGTTTTGCATTGATTTTATTTCTTATCTATTATTTCTTTAGAAATATTTATTACATATTTTGGCAGATTCTGTAACTCCACGGAACTACAACAAAATGAATGAGTTTCTATGGAGGTGGAAATCTCTATGCAGGTAGCTGTTTTTGTACAAGATACTTGTGTGCATTGTACATTCTTGTATCGGCTTGTAAGAGCACAAAGGCAAGAATTACACAGCTGTATACGTTTTGAAGGAATTATTGTATAGAGAAAGACAGAAAAAAAACCCCAAACCCTCCCTACCTAGATCCCTTAAAGCATGATATCATCTGGTTTACAATTTGGACTTTTACACACAGTAGTTTTTTTCATAAAGGCTAGACTTCCACACCTGCTAGCTACACATGAACCCAGCTAGAAAAGCATACCTTCACTACGCATCAATAAAAAGAATGATTTTTGTTTCTTTGTTCATAAAGAAATCTGAAAAGCACACTGCTCAGCCCATACCTGGGACAGTCTCAACCAGTGAGATATTACTCTTGGGGAAAAATCAATGGATCTTTTGGTGCCTTAAGATTATACACAGTAACTTCTTAAGATTTCAACTAACACATTCACAGCTACATGCTACACTATGGAAAGCAACCTTCATGCAAAAAAAAAAAAAAATAGCAATACAAATGCTCTGTGTCCCTCTGGTCACTGCTGTCTGAGGAAAAAAATAATTTTCAAGCCTGTTGTCTTTTTGCCTCACTTAGAATTTAATATTTTACTTTTCTAGACCCCTTTACTCTATTTCTTCCTAAATAGTTTCTTTAGAAAGGAAGACAGTTTCAGGAAAGACATATTAAATCTTAATTAATATTAGTTATACAAAACCATGTGCAAATCAGATTCTTCACAGTATTCAGCAAATGAGTATTCATCACTATGAACTGCTTCTCATACAGTAGTTAAAAAAATATTTGAATAATTCTGCCTCCCCAAACTTGCCAAAAGTCTAACTATGCAGGTACAATAAAATTTCCTCTTGCATTGCCTTTCATGAAATTTAACCTAAAATAAGGAAAAAAAAGAAAAAAATACTTTCCATTTCTTATCCAGAACATTTAAATAACAGGGATAAGCAGCTGGGTGCAATTTACTATGTTTAACTATGAAGAGAAGTCAGTGTGGTGTGTAGACTACTGATGTATACTTTATCAAAAGAATTATCGCTTAGCAAGATGGTGAGGGCAATATATCAATTATCAAAAATATCTGTATTCTAATCTGGTGCTTTGCATTATTTAACATTTTCTGACACAAAATAAATCTTAACTCCCTTTTTTATTCTTTGGCCATTAATCCCCTGATGTAGGACACAAATGCCAATGACATAGCAAAACACTGCTGAGATTAAGATTTAAATGAAAAATCAATGTTTCAGTTGGCTGCAAAACTAACCGCTCTGACTTGCACAATGGTAAGAATGAAAACATAGTTCACGGTTCCATTCCATTTTTTTTTCCCCAATTGTTTCAGAAGAAGCTCTGATGAGCTGCAAAAGGTAACAGGAAAAAAAAAAAAGGCATAAAAATTGGTTTCAGTTTTACTGGAATACCTTAGAACTTCTCTAGGTCAAGCATCACTTGCATGAGCCCTACCTGACAAGCTACTTTTGCTGAAACCAACTTTGCATGCATAATTAATTAGTCAAGCCTCTTTTTTCTTCTTTTCTGAATCTTATTTGGATGCTAAATGGAAGAATTTATTCATATGTCCTGTCTAACATCTAGGGAATTGCTATAACGCTGCAATTACATTAACTAACCCAAAATCTTATAAATCTCCGTGGCTGTCACTTACTCTGATTCTGACACATCTGATACAATGCTTTTTTTCCACTGGCAAGTGGAAGTATAAAATCTTGTTTAGCCTGCAAGAGCTTTGTGCTTTATGACTGAAAATCCAGTAATAAATGAGGTGCACACAACCCATCTTAAAACTCTGCACTAGTTTCCCTTGCATGTAGATGACCTCTTGGGTTTCTGTGCTAGAGTTCTGTTTGAGTTTACTTGCTACAACGGTGCATAGTTTCTCCCCACCTGCATATGAGAATTTCTCCTCTATCTTGTCCCCTCTCTTAAATTTTTTAAAAAAATAAATAAATTCTCAGAAATCTGCAAAGTCTTTGAGACACATTGAGATAATGTGAGCTGAAAATCTAGTGTACACTGATAAAGGAATACCCATCGCTGTCAAATATGAAGAGTCGGTGCACATGGCACTAATTTGCAAACTGCTAAGATTCCCTCTCTTCTGATTTCGTATCACTTTGTGTCCAGGGACAAATAATAATAGGAAATATGTTCCATGAACACCACTGCAAGCTGTAAATTTAGGTTCACTGGAGGCTAGACTAACATTAAACAGCTTTTTGTAAGAGTGTATCAAACTTTAACATGTTACCTCTGAAAGCAGCCTGTGGAATAAAGGAAGGGCTTAATTAAAAGAACAGTTTAGTATATGTACGTAAATGAGGTAAATTCTACCAGACGGCAGAAAGCTTGGATGTTTTGGCACCAGTGTAAATTTCAGATGTAAAAATGCAATGCTGAAATCTTCCCATTTTTATAATTTGATTTCCAGCCCAGTCTGAGGCATTATTTTGAAGCTGTGTGAAATTTGTCCCATACTGTAGACGTGCACAGAAAACAGTTCCTGTAGACCCTCAAATACTGCCAAGGTCTCACACTGAACACTATCTTCAGCCTCCAGTGCTGCATCTCCTGCTTCAGGTGAGACTGGGGCCAGCTGAACCACCCTGAGCAGTAATGCTGCGGGTTTTCCAGACCAAAAAGACAACCGGCCTCTGCTAAGGCTGGCTCGGACACCTGTCTGTCAGAGCTTCCAGAGCTCTGCTGCTCACCCGGCAAGTACCCTCGCTACCGGCATTACAGAGAAGATGCTGAACGTATGTTTCTGCATCAAATCCAACCATAAACTGCAAGATCAGTTTAAATGCAGGGAAGCTATGCTGGAATGTCCTATAAATGCAAGCTCCAACAATTTTGCCTCCAAGTATAGCAGGAGTGGAACCTCAGTTTATCCTTTTTCAAGTTAACAATCATTTCTCCTTGCACTAAATCTCTGCTTTCTTCTCAGGTAACATGTACCTTATAATGTAATTTCCATAAGATATTAGTGAAAAATTCTGCTTATGTTTTTTCAAGCAGTTTCTGTTTAATCAGGATAACATCATTGGTTTAGGCAGAAGTTACACAGACTGACTCCACTACTCTGCAAGAAAAGTTATGTGGATTCAATAGAATTAAATCCTGCACCAATACATTTACTCAAGAATCACCTGATTTCCCTCTGTGTTCTAATTTTTGTCCCCTTCCCCACTGCATGAAAGCATATTACCAACAAGTCCGTATGCTTTGAACAATGCAAACACTATTTTATCCTTCTCCAGCATATGTAAGTATATATTAAAAGGTCAGCAAAACTGCATATGTTCTTAAATGCCTTTAAGGGAACATAATTTTAATTTTTTGCATAATTTTTAATAAGGTAAAGGTAAGTGGCACATCAATAAAATATTAATGGGTAGATGTGAAAGATAAGCTTATAAATAAATATAAATATTTATGTACTTATAGCTAACTAGAGAGTTGCCAAAGAAATTACTAGGGAAATAGAATTCTCTATTTTTTTATGATTAACATTAACACAGAAGGAACAAGAAGACAAGTAGTACTTCTAGAAATCATTCTGTTGATATTGACACCACCATTTTTGTTTATTTTAAACTATTATCTTTGTCATACCAAAGAACTCAATTTCCACAGCAAAGTAGTAGCTTTCTTTTTCTAATATATTGTCACACAGAAAATTTACACCCTCTGTAAAGAAACTGTATATTTTATTACAGTTACACCACATGAGAGGATGAAATTACATAGTTTTGTTACACATCCTAACGTGGGTACTGTGGAAGAGTTTGTTGAATTAAGCAACTTGGTTTCCCTGGGATGTGCTGTCTTACATAGCCAAGTTTTAATAAATATCTTAATATTTTGACTTGCAAGGCTGTTCACTAAGGACACGATGATGCACTATGAATCATCCTTAGAAAAAGTGCTATATTTTAATGAAAGGTTCTTAGATAACAGAGATGGACACTGAAAGTAACTCAGATATATGATCATTTAGAACACTATTTTAATGCTTGTCAATAATAACTGGTGAATAAAGTGAAGAGGAATCAGTAAGATTTCAAGGTTTCTTTACAATAGAACACACATTACCTTTCACAAGCTCATCACGTTCACTCACTCAGATATATTTCTATTTTCCGCCCCTACTGTTTTCTTCATTTTCAGATGCTCCATAGAAAGAAATCTTAGTAACATGAGAAAGTAAAATCTCCATCCTCCAGTTAGGAAGGATGTGATTTCCCATGAAGTCCAGCGCTGTGCTATCAGAAACAAATCACATTATGTGGTTTCATCTCAAGGCAGCTCTACCAGTTGCTAATGTTAAATACTGGCTTCCAACTTGCAAAATCAGATGCTATCCCAACTCTTCTACATGGCATTTCAAATGGAAAGTTTATTTCTAGTAGTGTTTTTTACCTCACTTCTAATACACTGATGTTTTGCCTTTTTTAAGCTTATTTGTATTAAAAATAAAAGGAAAAACACATGACCACACCAGAAGGTCCCCCAGCCTTGAAGCACAGGTTCTAGTATTTAAAGTTAATGAATTTTCCTTCTTGGCTTCTGATTATAGTTCTTAATCCTGATATTTTAACACATACTTGAGGTGGCTGTGGTTTTGTTCCATTTTCTGGGCAATGTATATATTTTATTATGTAGTAAAAAACCTATTTCTTCCTGCAAAACATAAATTGTTGTATTTCAGTGAATAACATTTCTGGCATTAAAACATGATTTTTTAAAATAAGATAATGAAAGAAATTAAATTTTGATCTTGATCCAGAGCGTTTCACAAACAATCTCAAATTAGTTTCACTGCTAAACATCAAATAGACTGGTAACAATTACTACTTTTTTTAACAGGTCTATGCTGTTAAACAGTACACTTCTTGAACAACTACTACAAAAACAATCTGCTCTAGTTGGAGTAATTTATATGCCTGAAATACTTAGATTTCCAGTGTCTTTACTTTAGATTTGATCTTGGATGTTTTTTTTAATCTCTTTGGAGTGGGAGAGAGGGAGGGTGGGAAGCAGGGGTGTGTATTTTTTTTCCTGCTTCCTCAATCACAACTTCTAATTCCCCTAAGGGGAACAGTGAAAAATTAGTAATTTAAGCATATAACTGTATCTGGATTCAGACAATACAGTATTTACATAATTTGAAACAAGTACAATGAGATTATACAGCACATGTATTTTAGATTTCCTCCGAGTCCAGATCATTTTCATTATATTTTTCAAGTTTTCCTTTCAGTTATTTTCAGTTTACCATCACAATAAAATGTTTCTTAAGGAAGTGCATTAACTGTATGAAATGGAAATGTAAAAACCTAGGGGCATAATTCTCTTTTTAATAAATGACTGTGCTGCCAATATGTTGCAGAACACTGTTGCAGCCAGGAGTAATTCAGTTTTGATTAATCATGTCCTGGATAAGAACTTCAGCTTGCTGATTTCAGCCTCACCTTTGGAGGTAAGCAGGCATTTTCAATGACATTTGCTACCCTGGAGAAAAATAAGCATTTAGCATTTCTCTTTCTCTCTTTGATTCAAATTTATCTGTTGCTTGTAGAGTACTAAACTCTTACACTGTAGAGATCTTAATGAGCCTCAGCCTAACAAACACCACCCATAAGCTGGCACGCATTTTCATTAGCTGAGCTCTTCCACATTCCCAAGAGCCTTCCCAGCCTCAGGTGTAATAATGTCAGGAATACAGAATCCCTGTTGAAAAAGAGAAGTACCTGGCAGATGATGAGATATCTACTAGAACCCTTATGGATTTATTCAATTAAAAACAATACCATGAGATTCTTACTAAGGTCTGTGAGAAGGGAATTCTATCTGGGATAAGCAACAAAGTGCTTTATGTTTAAAAACCTTATTTTTGATACATGGTAGAAAATGAACATCTTTCCTAGGGTACACCTGGTTTATGTAGACTGCAGAAAAAACAACGCCTGTTCTTTGATTATTTACAGACTGAGTGACCCTGTCTGTTCAGAGAGCAGGAAGACTGATAAATTCTATATCATAATTTGAGTTTCCAGACTCCTCTGCTTCCCCTACATCCATAACTCTAGCTGTACTTTTTTCCAGAGCAGCTTCTGTTAAAGAATATGTAAGAGTTTTGCACAATCAATAAAGTAAACACAAATACTGTTGTTAAAATGAGCATTATCCCTATGTTAGATGAGGAAATGAGACCCACAGCATTTTAAGCCATTTGACATTTACAATGTCACCTGCAGCTGAGGACAAGCCTTTGATATCACATTTTTCCTCCTTAAGGAACTAAATTGTTCTCTCATAGTGAAAACAGGAGAGAACTACATAGACAACCATTTCAGAATTATCATGTTTTGGTGGCCAGCACAACTGCACCGCATGGTAAAATCTTAGTAACAGGACTCCAGCTGCTCTCATCACTGCTCCTCCTCCACCTGTTTTACTAACAAAACAAAACCACCTCAGTTATTCTCTGCTTCCACTACATCTGAACACTTTCACATACAGCTCATTCTCCAGAAAGGTAGCAAAGCATAAGTCTTTTGTGCAGGTTAGGCTGTCCTATCACGTTCTGACACACTTCCAGGCACAAACAACAAGGTGTCCTTCTGCTAGTTCCTGGCCTGAAAACTGCATTAGGAAATACAAGAAATGAAACATAGCAATAAAGAGTAGATTGAGAGTGGCTGAGAATATGCAACCACATCCCTCTTCCCGGCAGGAAAGGAATACATTGAGTATCTCTCCCACCTTCCAGAAGCTCTGCTTATCTGTTGTGCACAAGACTCCGTTGGGAGGCTTAGGCCATTCCAACAGGTCTGCATCCAAACTGCCACAAGAGGTAGATGGGGTGGGGTCTCTTTTAACTTCTTTATGAGGAAAATAACAAAGGCAAGTTTGCCTCAGATATTACATGGAATAAGAACGACAAAAACACTCATATTGCAGATAGTATGAAAGGGAGATGAATGAACAGCCAGATGTGGACTAGTAAGATCTATTCACATGGGAACAACGTGTAGCCTGATGTCTTGAGATGTTTACCAGGTGCCTCTCGTCTTCCCGTACGGACACTAGGAGTTAATCCTCCTGCTGTTGAAGGAAACCTGTTCTTCTAACAGCAATAACACCAACTTCCTGGGGACAATTTACCTCATTTTTCTCAGGTAAATGTACAGGATGGAAAAGCAGTAACCTGATTCATTAGAACAAGCCTTCTTTTTAATCATATGAGAGAATTGAAAGGAAAGGAGACACCAAATCACTGCCCCCAGCACCGTATGAGGTTGCCTGTACACTCCCAGCAGTGTCATCATTTAGTGGCTACATCATTTAGTCATGTACCTCATAAATCTATACTAAGGATTTGATAAGGGTTGAATAACTCTTTTTCCCAATAGCCAAAATGTTTTTACAGCAAAATAACAAAAGATAAAGAATTTCAGGAGTTATGAGGGAGGGAAAAGAAGCTTACAGACAGAGGACAGTATTACCAAAAAAACCCCCAAACAAACCACAAATGGTGGATAAAATAGCCACCTTATTGAACAGCATGAAGATCAAAACAGCAATAAAAGTTTAAGAAATAGGCAAAACATTTGTTTTTGCTGTTAAGAAAAATTAAACTAGAAAATACACAACACCGATGGGGGAAGAAAGAAAAAAAAAATCTAGAAGTGATGAATAATGAAGTTTTATCTTGTCTTTTATTTTTTAAAATTAACTTTTCCTAAAAAAAAAGGAAAACAAAGGCATTTGTTTTGAATTCAAATCTAAATACTATTGCTCTATAGCCTCAGATAGCATGTTACCTGGAGATCTGAATTATGAACATTAAGTCAAGACTGCCTCAGACATTAAGTCTTTTTTTTTTTTTTTACTCCACTGAGAACACATACTTAACATATATTACTACTATGCTATAAAGCTGTAAACATTTTTTGATTCCAGTAGATTTCCTGTTTAGATTTGATATTGAATAAAATCTAGTTATGAGCTCTTTTACATCGTAAAGCATTTCTATTTTGGATTATGTCAGCAAGCTAGAGCCCAGGCCCCTAGCTGTTCTGATTGTCAGTGAGGGAAAATAGTTAAGTCCATTATAATTCCTTAATTAATTTGAATTCATTCTACACTGTATTATATTGTTACATTCTGATTTTATTGTTTTTCAGAGAGCCAACTGACATTTTTCTGAAGTCCAGTGAAATCTGACATCTAGCTTTCTTCTTCTTTCTTGACAGAAGTTATCTGATACCGTATAAAAATTAAGACTTTGCAATTACTAGTACCTTGAGTACTTAAATCAGTAGGTGATTACAGAAAGATAAGGAAGACAGCACTGCAGGTGATTTCCTGGATCATTACTTCCACAGTTCTGGTATTATTGGCAGAGCTGCTCAACAAATAAAACTGATTATCACACTTATATTACACAGAGTTCAGAGTGCTCAATCATTAAACTTCCAAAAGGAAAAAAAAAAATCCTTAACTTAGACTTGCAAATATGAAGGCTAGTATCCTGCCCACTGAAGTCCCCAGGAATTTCTCACTTACTGCAGAAAGATCCAGACTGTATCCCAAATTAGATGACGGCAAAGCACACTCACCCCATAAACAAAAACTGAGAAATTTTGGTTATTTTTTTTTTGTTACGCTTTTTTTAATAAAGTTTTTACACATCTTTGACAGTTTCTATAAGGAAAGTAATAAGGCATAAATATAAATATATGGCTCAGAAGAATTAGGCAATGAGTTTGTATTGGCATACCTGCTGCTGATCTTTTCATTTCAAACTACACAAAACTTTTCTTTAAAATTAATTTTTTATTGAATCACAGAAAGTGCAAGAATACCAGTGAGAGTGGGATTTCTGGTATCTGAATCAATAGCAGCTCTAGTCCAGTTGCCTTGTGCAAAATAGTTAGCATGAGAACTACCTGCAGAAAATAAGTTTACATTCCCTTTGTGACTTCTCTGTCCTACCTATGAATTTCAAAGGAAAGTTTATCTTTTTAATTTTGTTCTCAGAAATAGGTCACAGTGACTTCTAGAAGGCTTAGCATTAAGAAATCACTTTTCCTTTAGGAGATACAAATCTTAATGAAGAGAGCCAAAAATGTCTTACTCTTTAGAATAGGTTTATTACTGATTTATCAGTTCATTATCCTCCTAATTTCCCCATTTATAAATCTGGAAAATCTGATTAACTCTTGGACTATCCTCATGTCACTGTCTACACGATATTACATTAAATCCTCTGATGACTTACTAAGATCATTTCACTGACTTTCCTTAACTCTACACATACTTTACATGCCCTGAGGAGAAAAAAAAATAATACAACAGTATAGATTCAAGGCAAAAGAATCCTAAAATTATTTGACATGACTGAGCAATGATCCTAGAATTTTTAGAGATTCACTTTAAACAACAACAATCATAATACATTCCTAGAGATGTTCATACACTGGCCTTAATGGTATTAACATCTATTTAGAGGCACATGCTATCAGACGGTGTCAAATGCTATTTGTTTTTCTAATTTTACAGCCTCTATAGTATCTTTCAGGAGTGCAAGAAAGGGAGGAGGAAAAGAGATACATTTGCCTCAAGGCTAATGATATCCCCGCCTTGTTTTATAAGGCCATCTGTTAAAAAAAACCACCTTCTTAAGAGATGACAAAAAGACAAAATGTCTTAGTGATCCAATACAAATACATTTTAAGAGTTCTCTTCATGAGTTCTTTTTCGTAAGAAAGAACACACATTATCAGCATAATTTTCACACTCCAGAACTGCATCTAGTGCTTCAACCCAATAACCTAAGCTACTACATTAAGTCTAAACAGCATAAGAAATTAGTCTTCTCAGTTTCTTTAGTTTTACTTCAGGGATGGTAAAATGCTTTGCCAGCTTTTCAGTTTCCATCAGTCTGAATAATTAATTTTTTAAATGTCATTTACATTTTCGGATGAAAAGCAATACTTAAAATTACATAAATAATAAGAATGTTTAATTTGTGTTTCAATTACCAAATTTATAATCTCGCTGAATGCTATTCAATACATTACTAATGTATACTTGAGCCAATAATTTCTAAATAGATGGCTTTCTGATTTATATTTTTTTCCCCTGAAAGTATATATTTCTTCTTCTAATAGGTGGCATATAAAACCAAATTCTTCAGCGTACTGACCACATATATTTATATTTCAGGATTTATGGCTAATCTACATTTTTAAAATGCAATTACAGTCATACTTCTCCCTTCATCATTCTAGAGCAACTGTTAACCACAAGATAGATTAAACTTCTTTCATTTCCATTAGTCAGAATTACACTCAAACCACCAAGCAGAATGGAAATTAGAGACAAAAGCTGAGATTTGTTACAATGCATCTGGTTTATTCTACAAACAACAGTGTTGGTTCCTTATGCTTTCTAGCCAAAGATAACACTTCTCATCTTGAGTCTGCAGCTCTAAACCACTTGCAGAATTACTGAAGTAAACCAGCAAAAACTCTTGCAGTGACTGTGCAAAAGTGCCACATCCCTACTGACAAAGGTTGAGAATGAGTATTTTTTGGATCAAAATCCACTTGTAAACTCCCAGTTTAAGTAATACTGGAAGGTGCACTGGGTATTCTTCTGTTACTTCCTTTTCACACTGATATCCTCTACCTGGTTTTACTTTTATTTTTTTTCCTCGTGTTTTTAGAGAACAGCTACTTTATGGGTAGGCATCAAGGGACACCTCATTAAGAGATCTCCAATTCTCTTACGCTTGTTTATAAATATATTAGAACCGATCCAGTAAATCTGGAGGAGTAGCAACATAAGGTAATTAAAGCTGTCTTGTACTTATATTGAGGGAGTCACAATTACTAGTGGGAGACACTAGAGCTACTTGACCTTCCTTAGGGACTACATCAGATATATGTAAGACCACACGGGGTGATCTACTACTAAAGTATCTTTTGCCATCAGAACAAAGCTTAGTAGAACCTAGCCCCTTTTCTTCCTTTATAATTTTTAGTTATTAAATGCTCATACTAACATTAGTGAGGAAATTTTAATGTTTATTAGAAACCAGTCAGGAGTCTCCAGAGATAAGGTGGATGAACATTTATAGTGAAAGTACCATCCGATAATTTTAAACGAAGGCCTTTGGCAACTAATGCTTAATTGCTCTGGTCTGTTTGAATCTTCAGTGAACGCTGTTTCAAAGTAATTCTCTCCATTTAAAATAAATGTAATTGCTAACAAAGCCATATGCAACCTGCACAGTGAACGGTTCAGTGATTAGTGACTAGAATTTCACTTAGGCAACGATTTATAGTGGAATTCAAGCTATCAAAATCATTCTGATTACACTGCTCACTACAAGGACCAGACATAGGCTGAGGGAATGAATTTTAATTATGTGAGACAGAGACTAAAAGCAGTTATTTTTACTCGCATAATTTACCATTCTTATATCAGAAATCAAATATCTTATGGTTTATTTATATTTATATTTTTATGTTTATATTTATTTGAGGAGGTCCCAATGGACTAGAAGGTAGCAAATATAACCCCATCTACAAGAAAGGCAGAAAAGATCTGGGAAACTACAGACCTGTCAGCCTGACCTTGGTACTGGAGAAGGTCATGGAGCAGATCACGGAGCAGATCATCTCGTGTGCCATGACACACCATATAGAAGACAACGAGGGAAACAGGCCCAGTTAGCACAGGTTTATGAAAGGCAGGTCCTGCCTGACGAACCTGATCTCCTTCTATGACAGGATGACCCGACTACTGGATGAGGGAAAGGCTGTGGGTATTGTCTACCTACTTTCAAAAAGCCTTTGACACTGTTCCCCACAGAATTCTCATGGAAAAACTGGCTGCTCATGGTTTAGATGAGTGTATGATCTGCTGGATAAAGCACTGGATGGATGGATGAGCACAAAGAGTGGTAGTCAATGGAGTTAAATCTAGCTGGAGGCCAGTTACAAGAGGTGTTCCTCAGGGCTCACTGACAGGACCATTTCTCAACATCTTTACTGATGATCTTGATGAGGACATAAAGTGTATCATCAGTTAAGTTTGCAGATGACACCAAGTTAGGTGGGAGTGTTAATATGCACAAGGGTAGGGAGTCCCTACAGAGAGACTTGGACAGACCAGATCAATGGGTCAATGTTAACAGTAGAAGCTTCAACAAGGCCAAGTGCCAGGTCATGTACCTGGGCCACAACCACCCCCTGCAACACTACAGGCTTGCGGAAGTGTGGCTGGAAAGCTGTCTGGCAGAAAGGGGCCTGAAGGTCCAAATCAACAAGCAGCCGAATATGAGCCAGCAGTGTGCCCAGATGGCCAAGAAGGCAAATGGCATCCTGGCCTGTATTAGAAATAGTGTGACCAGCAAGAGTAGGGAGGGGATTGTTCCCCTGTACTCGGCACTGGTGAAGCTACACCTTGACTATCATGTCCAGTTTGGGGCATCTCAATAGAAGAGAGCTATCGAGGTGCTAAAGTGAGTGCAGGAGGGCAACGAAGCTGGGAAAGGGCCTGGAGAATAAATCCTATGAAGAACAACTGAAGGAGCTGGGGCAGTTTATTTTGAAGAAGAGGAGGCTAAGAGGAGACCTCATCAATTTCTACAACTAACTGAAAGGACATTGTAGAGAGGTTGGTGCTGGTCTCTTCTCACAGGTAATTAGCAATAGAACAAGAGCAAATGGCTTCAAACTGCAACAGGGTAGGTTTAGACTGGACATGAGGAAAATTATTTTTTTTCCACAGATAGAGTAGTCAGACATTGGAATAGGCTGCCCAGGCAGCCTGCTGAGTCACCATCCCTGCATGTGTTTAAAGGTCATTAAGATTTTGTGTTGGGGTATATGGTTTAGGGGTGAGCTTTGTAAAGCAGGGTTAATGGCTGGACTCAATGATCCCAAGGGTCTTTTCCAACCTGAATGATTCTATGATTTGTGAGATGAAGGATCGGCCTGCTCTTATAATGCTTCCTATAGAAACAGGGTTTTTTTTGGTGACTGTTACCGAAAAATCTAAAAAAATACGAGGTGAAGTTTCATGGTCATGGCAACCTTACCTTCAGATTACTCTTTTGCTGTCTATGTGTGTTATGCAGAGAGTCTATGAAAAGCATATCACAGGAAATACTTTTTACCACTAACATGTCTCATTCTGTATAATTTTTAGACTATGAATCACTGTAAGTCTGAATCTTGATACACCTTGAACTAATTTTACTTCCAGTGGAAATAGTGGGAATTGTGCACTGTTGAAGACTTAAGTGTTTCTGTGCTTTCATAGATCTGAAAGTTATATGTGATCTGTATTGCAGTTATTTATTAACAGTAGGCTAAGGTAGCTTCATTTCCACAAAACAGAACCACCTATTAAAAAGAAGCCCCCAAATCAACCTACATACCATCTTTGTTTTACATTAATGTAAGTTAATCTTCAAAGTAAACCACACTCTATGACTTAACTTAAGGAAGCAGCATCCTATTTCTGCAAGCCGCCTTATTCTTGTAGTTAGTTTTCTTCTAAAAATGCTTTGAATGTTTCTATCTCATCAGTATCTTTTAGAAATCAACATCATACTCTTCGCTCAAATGAGACATCACAATTACATTTGTCAGAGTTTACTGTTTTGTTTCTTTTATTGTCTCCTTAATCCATTAAAAATATCAACTATGTCAAGAAACTTTGTGAAGGAAGTTTTCTAGTGACGCATTTTGTAATGTACCACAACCTTAGCCTGACCCATTCAACTGGAAAACATTACCCTCAACAACAAAGAAAAAACATATTTAGATATCTTTTGATCAAGTTTCAGTGGGTTATATAGAAGAATCTGATGTCCCTAAGTGTAATATAAATAATCCATATGAAGAGATAAATTGGTATTTGTAAATACTTAAGCTTTTCATCCACATGCACTACCTCGCTACACTGCAAGACAACACAGCTAAAGTTAAAGTTCATACAACTACATAAATGTGACAGATAGGGAAAAGGAAAAAGTATAATTTTCCTTACTTATGGTCAAGTAACTATTTTGACATTTAATTTTCATAGATGCCTGAAGCAAATTATAGTTATTGAGGGCAAACAATTATATAGACATACCTGGTATAGGAACTTCCCAGATTTTTGTCTCTATCTTGCATGGAGATACAAGCACACTGCTACACATCTCACACCAGTTTCACTAAAGTTTATGACATTTTTAAGGGACCCAGAATCAACCAAGTCCATAAACACTAAACCAAGTCCATTATCTTACAGAAGATGACTACACGCAACAAACACATACTTGCCAAGCAACAGAAAGTGGTGCTTGAACTAATGCTGATTCTGAATTAAACACTCATCACATAAGCACAACAGTGTTTGGAAGTAGAATCTGCATTAGCACACCTGTGCATTTAATGAGAAGGCTGTAGGTGGCCCGAAGAGCATTATTCCAGTCACACAAAGCATCAGAAACTGTACAGTTGCAGTACATACCTTCCTCATCCCAGCCATGGTGGCTTTAAACATGATCAGTACCAGGAGAGCTGAGTTCACAAAACCTTGTTCCTCCAACTCCTGAGCAGGAATAGCCCAGGCTCTCTGCCCAAGCACAGCTGTGCCAGAGACTGCTGAAAGCCCTTTCACCCTTCTGCTGTGACGCAGCCCTGCAAAACCAAGCAGGAGACACACTTTGCTGCTAATTGGCTCAGAAGAACTATGCCCACCTGTTGCCCGGTTAGCAAAGATTTTGAAGCACACCAGAAAGAAGTTATTCTCCCCTAAAACTTTTAAATACAGCTGGGGTTAATTATGAGTACAGTTTATACTCAATACATTTCTACTTCCACGTAGAATTAAAACATCACGAAGCAACATTCCCTATTTGGGATCATCTCAACTCTGGTATAGACAGACTGACTACTTGAGAGGGGAAGAAATGCCTAAGGGAGTCAGGCACAAGAAGTACAACAAAGACCAACAAATCATATTTACAAATCACACAGCTTCTATCAAAACAGCTGAGCAGGTACTTCTTTAAACAGACCACTGTTTCAGTACCTTCCACTCAGATGCATGCACCTGCACAACCATGGTTTAAAAACACCAGGAACCCAGCAACACGCACAGTTAGGTCCAGCACAGAGAAAGACACATTTCAACGTGCGGCTGTCTGAGATAAAACAAACACCAGTAACTAGCTCTGCAATGGAAAATTATTGCCTGACAGTAAAATTAAAGTAAATGAAGTCATTACCTACTTACACTATTCCATAGTGCATGATATAACTGAGCATAGTGGACATCTTACACTATGACACAAAACTTTTAAGTACCTCACATATTTAAAGACAAACATATAATGATAAATATTTACAAATATTTTATAAATACTGTCAAAGATGAAGGGGACAGCCAACAAACTTTGACAGATGCTCCCTCTATGATCACCACCACCGCCCTGCCAGGGAAAGACAGCAGAACCACAGAGAGAGTGTTTAAGGTTGGAAAAAAACCAAACCTTTAAGCAGTTTAATGAAAAAAAAGTAAAAATAATAGAGTGAAGATGCCAAATCACACACATACAAGAGTGCAAATATGCTCAAAGATACAAGAGAATATGTTAATACTGGACCAATGCCTTCCAGATAGCAACAAGGTCCTGAGCAAGTGAGAAAAAAAAAAAAAAAAAAAAAAAAGACTGGACTCAGTAGCAGAAGGTAGAGCCCAAGCACAGCATCCCAGTAACAGTCCAGAAGAAAGAGCAAAGGAGCTGTGCCTCTCCCACCTGGGGTAGGGGAAGACAACTTGCTCCATTAAATAGTGCTCCTCTGCAGCCTGGAAACAGGAA
>NW_009721174.1:39827-40769 GCF_000703405.1 Apaloderma vittatum
GGGGTACTACGGTGGACAAAAGGTTGGACATGACCTACCAATGCACGCTTGCAGCCCAGAAGGCCAATTGCATCCAGCACTGCATCAAAAGAAGCGTGGCCAGCAGGTCAAGCGAGGTGATGCTGCCCCTCTGCTCTGTGGAAACCTCACGTGGAGCACTGTATCCAGCTGTGGAATCCTCAACAGAGGAAGGTTGGAGTAGGTCCAGAGAAGGGCCACAAAAATGACCAGAGGGCTGGAGCACCTCTCCTACAGACAGGCTGGGAGCGGTGGGCAGCCTGGAGAAGAGAAGCCTCTTGGGAAACCTTATAGCGGCCTTCCAGTACCTGAAGGGGCTACAGGGCTACAGGAAAGATGGGGAGGGACTGTTCACAAGGGCGTACAGAGACAGGACGAGTTTTAAACTAGAGCAGGGTAGATTTCAATGAGACATTAGGAAGAAGTTCTTTACAATGAGGGTGGTGAGACACTGGCCCAGGTTGCCCAGAGAGGTGGTGGAGGCCCCAACCCTGGAGACATCCAAGGTCAGGCTGGATGGGGCTCTGAGCACCCTGATCCAGTTAAAGATGTCCCTGCTCTCTGCAGAGGGCTGGACTAGATGACCTTTAAAGGTACCTTCCAGCCCAACACGTCCTATGATTTTATGATATAAAGAGGCATATTTTTATAGTTTCAAATATTTTAACTCTTTATAGAGTATTGCACTGTTTTCCTCACCAAAAAAAAAAAATAAATAAAAATACAACAAAGGGAAAAATCTCCACCTGCACACACGACGTTGCAGTTTTCAGCTTGCCATCCAGCAGACCAACCAACAGTTAAAATCCCATCAAAACAAACGGGAGTCAAGTGTCTGCTCAGGCAAACCTTAGAAATAAACACTGTGCTGAACTGAAAGTTGTTACTTACTTAGGGACTGCACCTGGTGAGGGTGCCCCAGTG
>NW_009721175.1:0-42443 GCF_000703405.1 Apaloderma vittatum
CTCACCTCCATCCCTGGGAAACTGATGGAATTCCTTATCCTTGGTGCCATCACGAGGCATATCAAGGATAAGAGGGTCATTAGGGACAGTCAACATGGCTTTACCAAGAGGAAGTCATGCTTGACCAACCTCATAGCCTTTTATGAGGAAATAACGAGGTGGATAGATGATGGCAGAGCAGTGGATGTGATCTACCTTGACTTCAGTAAAGCATTTGACAGTCTCCCACAGCATCCTCACAGATAATTGAGGAAGCGTGGGCTGGACGATCGGGTAGTGAGGTGGACTGCGAACTAGCTGAAGGAAAGAAGCCAGAGAGTCATAGTCAATGGGGCGGAATCTAGTTGGAGGCCTGTATCTAGTGGAGTGCCTCAAGGGTCAGTACTGGGGCCAATATTATTCAATATATTCATCAATGATTTAGATGAGGGAATTGAGTGTACTATCAGCAAGTTTGCTGATGACACTAAACTGGGAGGAGTGACTGACACACCAGAAGGCTGTGCTGCCTTCAGTGAGACCTGGACAGACTGGAGAGTTGGGCAGGGAATAACTTGATGAAATACAACAAGGGAAAGTGTAGGGTCCTACATTTGGGCAGGAACAACTCCAGGTTCCTGTATAGGTTGGGGAATGACCTGTTAGAGAGCAGTGTAGGGCAAAAAGGACCTGGGGGTCCTGGTTGACAGCAGGATGGCCATGAGCCAGCAATGTGTCCTCGTGGCCAGGAAAGGTATTAGAAGGGGAGTAGGTAGTAGGTCGAGAGAGGTTCTCCTGACCCTCTACTCTGCCCTGGTGAGGCCACATCTGGAATATTGTGTCCAGTTCTGGGCCCCTCAGCTCAAGAGAGGCAGGGAACTGCTGGAGAGAGTCCAGTGCAGAGCCACAAAGATCATTGAGGGAGTGGAGCATCTCCCTTATGAGGAAAGACTGAGGGACCTGCGTCTCTTTGGAGAAGACTGAGGGGTGACTTTATTAGTGTTTATAAATATATAAAGGGGGAGTGTCACAAGGATGGAGCCAGGCTCTTCTCAGTGGCAAGTAATGATAGGACAAGGGGTAATGGAAGAGGTTCCACTTAAATTTGAGAAGAAACTTCTTCTCAGTGAGGGTGAGCACTGGCACAGGCTGCCCAGGGAGGGTGTGGAGTCTCCTTCTCTGGAGACTTTCAAAACCCACCTAAAGGCATTTGTGTGACCTGCCCTAGGGGATCCTGCTCTTTCAGGGGGGGTTGGACTAGATGATCTCTAGAGGTCCCTTCCAACCCGACATTTTATGATTCTATGGTCCTGATACCATGAAATTTCCTGAAACTCATTCCTTAGACTTAACCAATTTCCAGAATCAGATCATCTCTTTCCTATTTAGCAGTTAGAATTTAGTCTGGTGAATGCTTTTAGGTGACTCTGAGTAACAGTTCTCCCCTGGACCCAAGTATGTTGCTAAAAAAAAAATCCCTACAGGCAACATTATTCCCCATTGTTTATTCCCTCTACTAGGTATTAGCATCATTTAAACTCATTGTAGAACTGTTCTTGCAAGTACTTCAGTCTAATTACCTGAGTTGGCATCTGTGAATAATTAACCCAGCTGGTACTGACAGTTAGGTGAGGGAATGCTCATAAAAGCAGTGCAACAGTAACAATCAAAGGTGCTGTTAATCAAAGCTGTTTAGAGAATGCAGTCTACATCTTTAATACTCCTTCTTTGTCTGGCCTATCCCAAAGATCTGCCAAAACCAAAATGTTTTCTTTCATCTTATATCTTTTATGGCAGTACCCAAGAATCCAACAGTGAATCCAGTAGTTAGTAGTTATGCACCTAACCAGCAGGACACCAAAAAATCCTTGCTTAAAGTTGCATGGAAGAAACATGTGAGATGGAACCATTCAAATTTCCAGAGAAAGTCCCCTGCTTAGGAACAACATGGAGCAAATGAATAACATAGTTTTTCCTTTCTCCAGGCTGGCCTGGATCAGATCAGTATCTGTAGGAGGGCCATGGTGAATCCAGGCAGATACAAGAACCTCCCAGTAGCCCAGATTTGCATCTCTTACTAGTATGGGCTAGAGTAAGTGGCAATTACTTAATCCTGTGACTTCTCTAAATGCTTTTCTTAAATACTCAGCACTCTCAAATTGGTTTAGATATTTTAACACCATGGGATAGCAGGATACATCTACATAAAATTTAAATCCAGTTGTAGATGTAAACGAGATTCAGCTGTGCAGTAGATAGTAAACTTTTTCAAAGACAAAATGAGTCCCTAACAAGTGACTGGTTTTTAGCGTATTCTCATCCAGGCTGAGTGAAACTGAGAAATTAGTCCCTAACATTATCTTTTTCTTCTTCCTTTCGTGAAATAGCGATGGTACAGCTGTAAGACCAAGGCAGTTAAAGAGGAAAAGACAGCACATATCCATAGTCCTTCTCATTGAAATTTTTAGGTCGCATACATACACTTATTCTGAATACACACAAAAGTTAAAACATTGGCCAGAAAAGGTTAAGTCCACAAAACCAGCCTGCAGGGTTTTGGTAGATTTGTTAAATCTCCAATGTAAATTTAACAATTCATAGATTCGTTTGCACTAATGGAGGGATTAAGTGGATCTCCCAGAATTTCCCTGGGAAAACACCAAGCTGAATCACAACAGAATCACAGAATTGTTGAGGCTGGAAAAGACCTCTGAGATCAAGTCCAGCCTGTGACCCAGCACCACCACATCAACTAGACCATGGCACTAAGTGCCACATCCAGCCTTTCCTTAAACCCCTCCAGGGACGGTGACTCCACCACTTCCCTGGGCAGTGCATTCCAATGCCTGATCACCCTCTCTGTGGGGAAGTGTTCCCTGACACAATTTCAGGCCAAGACCTCTTGTCCTGTCACTAGTTGCCCAGGAGAAGAGCCCGATCCCCACCTGACTACAACCTCCCTTCAGGTAGTTGTAGTCAACCCAACACCGAAGTTTCTGGCACATTCCCTTGTCATATGTACAGCCTGGCTTTAGGGACAAGTACTTCAGAGCAGTATATGAAAATGTTATGACACTATATCTCAGTAGCATCTATTGTGAAAAAAAATTAATCCTACTTTGAACAAGCGTGTAATAACTAAGATATGAATTCATCCTTATTTCTTAGGTCCTGGCTGCAAATAATGCCCTGAGACCAAGGAACCAACCTTTGTATTTGCGTATCCCATGTCACGTCAGGACGTGCCTTACTAGCCAGCAAGTAGAGGCACAGTTTTTACAACAATACACGTCTGTTGGCACTTAGCTGATCTGGCAATAGATCAAACCCTTGACAATGAGTTAATGCTGACATAATGCATCCACCAGCATTAGGGAGCCGCTGCAACATGCAGGATATGATAAAAGAGCAGGTCCAGCCATCCCCGCATTACAGCGGTACATCTACTGTAATGCAAGTTGTAGACAGATTTCCTCTTAATGCTTAAAATGCAGAAAGTCCATTGCCTTTTAAATGAAACAAGACTTCTTCTTCATTATTAATAAGGCCAGTCATGGACAAAGCTACTTTGTGACCTCTTTCAATGCTGAACTCAAAGGAGGTTTTTTTGTGAACATGGTGCATGAGAAGAAAAAGAAGTACTGACAAATCTAGTTTATGAGAATACTAACTATATGGGATTTGAAGATTTAATTAATTTTTTAATCTACTTGTCTTACCCTTTCCCTCTCCCAACATACGTATTGGCATGAAGTGTCACGCAAACCCTTTGGCAGACATTTTTTCACTTTTCTTATGTGAAACTCCTATTTCTTCAGGAAAGTCCAATTTGCCCATTCATCTTTTAAACTATTTGCTCCATATTTTTGAATTACCCGTAGATTTCATTCTTTCCAAATACCTTTTAAATTATAAACTAAAGTTTTATTTTTGCAGAAAGAATATTAAGCTATGCTCATTTTTTGTCCTGATTAAATATTGTTAATTTCTACTACCACATTGTACATGGCAAGGAGTGCTGTAAAAAAGAATGTGGTAGTTTTATATGTGCTTTAAACACTTACAAAGATAGAAGGAAAAACACATATACGAAATTTTACTTTCCTAATAGGAACACTGGCATTAGCAAGTAGTATATTTTAACCAACAGGAAATACTGCTTTGTAGTAGCAAACACTTTGTAAATAAAATCTTGTGGTTTTTTTTAACAGAAATTTTATAGAAAAAGCTACTTCTATATACTCAGTTGATCCCATGTTTACAGAAAATGCTGCAAGGGGGAATTGTACAAAGCAAAATGGGGGTGGGGAACAGACAAGTCTGAAGTGAATGATATGTACACTTTGGAGAAAAACATCCAGTTGTCTGTGAACAGAAATGTAAAGCTTCATTGCAGAAAAACTGAATAAAAGAATTTCAAGGCAACAGAATTGCGATTTGTTTTGAGAAAAATGTTGTGGAAAAAAGTTGCTGAAGGTTAGTGTTGCCTGTACGTGTACCTCCTTTTTAAAAATTTTTTTTTAAAACCTACTTTACACTTTAGTAACCAAGAAATACTGCATTCTTTGGTGTTTTGAAAATAAATATAAAAGTCTATCAATTGCATTATCCAGGGAAAGCTGCTGGATTTCTGAAATTGATATGTTGACAAAGTAACTCACAAAATGTTTAGGAATATTATTGTCCTTATCTCATCAAGACATGCACCCAAACTACACCTAAAAGGCCAAACAGCTAATCATTTTCCATGTTGAACTGAATGCACATTTCACATAGCATTCTCCATTCTGTTTTCTTAAAAGTGTTAGGTCTTTCTGTTTAACAGTCAAGTCTGCTAGGAAGGAACTTGCAGCAGTCTTCTCATCACACTGTACTCCAGTACTCACTGTGCTTGCTACATTTTGTCTCGTGCTAAATCCTCTGTCCTGCAGACACCCTTCAGATGTTTATAGACTCTGAATGTATATCCTTCCAAACTCCCCCTCCCCATATTTTCTAAGCAAGAATCCAGATGACAGGAATTTAGGGAGCATTAAATACAGTTCCTCTTCATCATCTGTGTTGGTTTTGCAACTCCACCAAATACAAAAAATGTCAAGGAATTTCACAGCACACACAGTGCTTCTGTGCCCCACAGGCACAGAAGACTCATAACAGTATTTTTGATCTCAAACCAGCTGAAAGACAATAGGAAAAGATGTGCAAAACTCTAAATTCATTCTTGTGTAATAGAAACTCTGCTAGAAACCCCTTTCATTTAAAACGTTTTGGCATATTTGGGAAGGTTTGGCAGACTCCAGTTAACTCCAAGTAACTATATAAAAATTCTTGTTACGTGTTTTTTATGGGCAAGGAACATCTTTATTTGTAATAAAGATATTCCTTATTAAAAAAAAAAAGTCTAAAAATCTTTACTGTTTTTTTGGTGTTAGACAAATTGCTACCAGAAGGATTCTGGAACATTAAAATAACCGTGAAGCTGGTCTCCTCTAAAACATCTAAGAGGAAAGGTTTTTGTTGTAAGCCACTTTATTTCTTTGCACTGCATTTTCACCTGGGGATGTGCCCTTGAAGAACCCACCACAGAGGCTGAGAATATGTTAAAAGCATGAAAGTCCTTTTAGTCTTCCAAGAAAGGTACTCGGCCTGGTTCTCTTAGAATGTAGAAGTCTGAATATGGATGACTGAATTTACAAATGCTTTTGGTTACAGTTTCTTTGCCCATCCAGTTAAGATAGCATCATACAAACCCTTTTATACTTTTCTTCACATAAATCTGTGTGTTTTCTAAAAAAATGAATCAAGCAATGGTAACCGCTGCAGCATTAATGTGTTCTGTTGTAACAATAACAGCAATATTAAGACAACAATAAATCTTTTTCTCTGGTTAAAAAAAAAAGTCCTTAAAACTGCCTTTTGCTTAAATACACACATTCTGTTAGAAAGCAAAAGATCTCAAAACATTCAGGGAAACCAGAAAAGAAACACCAAATTTGTGTAGGTTTATTATTCATTAAACTTTGTTTCAACCCCAAGTGTAGGATAGGAGATAAATTTGAACAATACTTCATTGTGGAAGTCCACTGTCACGAGTAATGTCCATGACTGCGTGTGATTTGTGTAGGTTGCTCCTGAACACGGTTCAACTTTACTCCAGTGGGCCGGTCCATCTGCCTGGAGAACAACATATCTTTGCCCTCAGGTCCTGCATAATATCGAATTCCTATTCCGTTGTTCCTACTGTAGATCATTATCTTTAAAAGGCTCAAAACCCTAATGTCACTGGGATTGTCTCCTTAAGGAAACCACTGTTCAAGGGCAACAAAACACAAGAAACTGTTCCTATATATTTCATAGGATAAACTGTACTTATCTGTCACAATGGTTAGAACAAGACTGTCATACTGAAAAAAAAAAAACCGTAAGTTTTTGAAGGATTTGTGTTCCTGCCTATTTGTTCTTAAAACTGCTACTTAGACAAGTGATTGCAGGTTTGACTTTGTTACATTTTGAGAATCCCTCACCAGTCATTTCAGAGAATTCACAGATCCACAAACCATTGTCCCAGGCACAGCTGAGTGGGAAGTGACATAAAAGCCTGCAACAATGAGATGACATCAAAAGGAGGAAGTATTGGCAAACACAAGGGTTCGTGTTCTGCCAGCATAAGGCAGGAAACAGTTACAAAATGGCAAAATTATCTAAGCATCATTGTTTTACGATACTTGAAACCATGAGACTAATACTCTCATTTGGTTCAAATTATCTGTACTAACCCAAGTTTTCATAGTCTTGACGTTAAAGTCCAGGTTATGCAGCAATAACATAAACAAATATTACATTTAA
Source organism: Apaloderma vittatum (assembly GCF_000703405.1). NCBI lineage: Eukaryota > Metazoa > Chordata > Aves > Trogoniformes > Trogonidae > Apaloderma > Apaloderma vittatum. The sequence goes on from NW_009721175.1 coordinate 6,826, forward strand.
TTATCTATCACCATTATTTGAAGGTTATGTTTCAAATATTAAATGTCCTGTTTAATACCATATGTAAAATGCAGGAGGCTACATTTTTACAGCAGCTGCTGGCATAAGTTAGTTATTAAACACCACAAGGACATAAATTTCTTGCCACATTTAAGAATTAAAAAACATTTCAAATCAGTAAACGACAGAGATGATGCGAAAATGTCCTAGCATTTGCCTGTGTACAGTTTAAGCCTCTGGCTTTCCAGAATTAAATTAAACAGCATTCAGTGCTCTGTTACAGGACTAGGTTGAGGGCACGGGGAAGAACAAGTTGCTGCAAAGTAAGGAAGGGGGTGAACTCACCGCAGATAGCCCACACACTGTAATTGCCCATGTTGCACGCCACAGAAAGGTTCTCTGTGGAAAAAGCAAAATTTTTTTTTAAGGAAAGAGAAACAAAAAAAAAAGTGGAGCTTCCACAGTTGCAAGTATGTTTTAAGGCTACACCTTATTTAAGCATCAGACAAAGAGGTGTTTACATGTTCATACTGTTTGTTAAGAGATAGTTCTTGTGATTTAAATCTACTGTTGCAGAATGGCAACTTATAACCAGAACAGCATATTATTCTATTTTCAAAAAAATAGCCCTCTCTTCAGGAGGTATCGTATTTGCCAAGTTCCCTTATTTGCTGCTATCTATTTTGTTCTTGTTTCACTGATAGAGGAACACATGCTCACCAGTTCAGACAGTTCTTGAACAAGAGGATGATGCAGCTTCTGTGCATCAAGTCCAGCTTTTAGACTTACTTCAGGAGGGCTAACTTTGACCTCATCAAGAGACTGCTTGGAGAAATCCCATGGGTTAGGGCTCTGGAAGGTCGAGGGTCTCAACAGAGCTGGTTGATACTCGGGTACCATTGCCTCCAAGCTCCTGATTGGTGTATCCCTAAGAGCAAGAAATCAGGCACAGGAAGGAAGAGACCTGCATGGTTGAGCAGGGAGCTTCTGAAAAAGCTCAAGTGGAAGAAGGAACTCTACAGTATGTGGAAGAAGGGACTGACCACTTGGGAAGGTTACAAGAATGCTGTCAGAATAGGCAGGGATGAAACAAGGAAAGCAAAATCCGCCTTGGAATGAAACCTGGCAAGAGATGTCAATGTCAACGGGAAAGGTTTCTTCAAATGTATCAGAGGCAAAAGGAAAACCAGAGAAAATGTGGGGCTGCTGTTGAATGAGGCAGGGGCCGTGGTGACAGAAGATGCAGAGAAGGTGAATTTACTGAATGCCGCCTTTGCTTCAGCCCTTACTGGTCAGGCCAGTGCTCAGTAGTCCCAGACTTTGGGGGTAACAGAGAAAGTCTGGAGGAAGGCAGACTTCACCTTGGTTGAGGAGAATCAAGTTAGAGATCAGTTAAGTAAACTGGATATCCACAAGTCCGTGAGCCCTGATGGGATGCACCCATGAGTGAGGTGAGGGAGCTGGCTGAAGTCATTGCTGGGCCTTCTCCTTCATCCTGGAGAACAGCCAACGTGCCTGAGGAGTGGAGGAAAGCCAGTGTCACTCCAGACTTCAAAACGGGCAAAAAGGAAGACCTAGGAAACTACAGCCCAGTCAGTCTCACCTGCATCCCTGGAGAGATGATGGAACAGCTCGTTCTGGGCATCATCTCAAAGCATGTGTAGGAAAAGAAGATTATCAGAAGTAGTCAGCACGAATTCACCAAGGGGAAGATGGAAAAAGATCCAAACGGTTTTGCTTGCAAAACACCCTTTGAGGGACTCTTCTTTTTGTTTTTTTTTAATTATCATCTTAGCACTAAGATAACGTTTTTACATTACCATAAGAAAGTAATTATTATTAACAGTAAATTAACCAAATTGTAGGAGAAGCTGCTATACCTATTGCTAATAACTTTGCATGAAATATAAATTAACAGAGCTGTTGGCTGTTTGCCATCAGGCTAGGCATTCTGATATAAACTGAGAAAGCATGGGATTTTTATTGTTATTATTTTTGAACGTTTTCACCTTTGATATTTTCTCACCATCTCATTAGCATAACTAAAGCCAAGTTGGAAACCTTGTAGGCTTTCAAATTTTATGCACATTCTGCCAAGCTCCTACCTACGTTTTTCTGACTTGAGGCAATACATTAAGGCTATTAAATTAAGACTGAATGTGATAGGCCTATTCTGTCTAGGGTCCAGTGCCAAATGACTGAGTCAACTGCATCAGAGTATTTATCAGATCAGTATCTGCTGGCCCCTGAGCAGCAACTGAGGGAAAGAAGCTTCTGAACTGATCAGGTTTGTACATTAACCAAGGACCCTTCTAGCCCATGTAACTGTATGACTGGGTGTATGCCTGAGATGATTGGCATTGAGCCATCTATTTATATACAGGAAATGCATGATTGGCATAGTAACAAAAGGGTATATTACCAGAGATGCAACAATTCCTGGAAATAAAGCAGTACTGGTTGCCAAAGACTTTTCATAAACAATTGCAGAGCCCAAAGAATTCTTGCCAGACTCAGACATAGGTCTCATTAATTCATTCCACAGAGGAGTACCCCTATTTCAAACCTTTGGAAAAATACATCCATGAAGTGGTATATTTTACGACTAATAAATGGTTCACAGTTAAAACTGATGTCACTTACCTGGAGTTGGGCAAGGCATTTGATACTGTCTCACATGACATCCTTGTCTCTAAAATGGATAGACACGGACTTGACAGATGGACCACTCGGTGTATAAGGAACTGGTTGCACTCAAAGACTTGTGATCAATGGCTCGATGCTCACGTGGAGACCAGTGACAAGCGGAGTTCCTCAGGGGTCTCTTCTGGGTCCAGAGCTGTTCAACATCTTTGTCAGCAACATGGACAACAGCATTAAGTGCAACCTCAGTAAGTTTGCTGATGACACCAAGCTTGTGGTGCCGAGGACTCACTTGAGGGAAGGGATGCCATCCAGAGGGACCTTGACAGGCTTGAGAAATGGGCCAGCGCAAACTGCATGAGGTTCAGCAAGTCAAAATGCAAGGTCCTGCACCTGGGTCGGGCCAATCCGAGGCACAAATACAAACTGGGCACAGAGTGGGTTGAGAGTAGCCCTGAGGAGAATGATTTAGGAGTGTTGATAGACGAGAAGCTCAACATGAGCCGGCAGGGCGCTCATGCAGCCCAGAAGGCCAACCATATCCTGGGACGCATCGAGAGGAGTGTGGCGAGCAGATCAAGAGGGGGTGATTCTCCCCCTCTATTCTGCTCTTGTGAGACCCCACCTTGAATACTGCATCCAGTTCTGGTGTCCCCACTGTAAGAGGAACATAGAATGAGTTCAGAGGAGGGCCACAAAGATGATCCAGGGGCTGAAGCACCTCTGCTATGAGGACAGGCTAAGGGAACTGGGATTGTTCAGTCTCGAAAAGGCTCTGGCAGGATCTTGTAACTGCCTTCCAATACCTGAAGGGAACCTACAGGAAGGCTGTGGAGGGACTTTTCCCAAAAGTGTCCACCAAGAGGACAAGGGGAAATGGATTTAAACTGAAGGTAAATAGATTTAGATTGGATCTTAGGAAAAAAAAAAAAAATCTTCAGAAAAAGGGGTGCAAGACTCTGGAATAAATTGCCCAGAGATGGGGCTGCCCCCTCTCTGGGGTTCAAGGCCAGACTGGATGAAACCCTTAGTAGCCCGGACTACTAGTTGAGAGGCATCCCTGCTCATGGCAGGGAGGTTGGATCAGATGATCTCTTAAGGTCCTTTTCCTAGGCTGTTCCATGATTCTATGAAAACAAATACACTGCTAATGGGTATGAGCCCTCAAACTGGGCATTTTTTTCTTATTTCTATTCAGCTAACTTTTGTTAGAAAAAGATATGAAAATATCAGTGGCAAGAAGAAAAAAAATACAGAATACTGCCCTTAACAGTGATCAAACTCTTGAAGGATAAAAAATCAGGAGGTAAGTGACCCACACACTGTTTTGAATGCTGCCCAGTGTAGTGAAGTACACAGCATGGGAACAGAGTGGGCCAACAGACACTGCTAACCAAGTGAATCTGGTTCAGTGGGTACAGGGTGCACAAACACCAGAAAAAGAATGCACACCAATGAGCTTTTGAAGTTGATAATACATATTTTAAGAACTACCTTTTCCTTCTCCAGTTACACATTTTTGTAACTCTGTAAAGAAGGTAAACTACTACATAAATTGGGTAGCTAGGTATGTATGGTCCCCTCTGTGCTGATGCTATAAAGCAGTGCTTCAAATGAGCAAAACCAAGCACTGTACTCTGCTCAGTGCTCTACAGGGCACATTAGCATTGAACTGAACAGCAGTTGAGGAGTGGCTGCTCCAATGTGCAGAAACCACAAAGATTTTTGCACTTACCTCTTAACTTTATGCGATTTTCACTGTGCTATGCAAGTTAGTAAGAGAAGCTTGGTAAGCAGGAAAATAAAGAATACATCTTTCTTTGAACCACAATGAGTTAAGGAGCCTTGTGCCTGAGCTCCCTGCAGACAAGAACAATGTGCAACCTCTGACAAGTCAGGCAGGCAACTGACTGCGTCAGCAGATAGCAGGAACATGAACTCAAGGGGCAGTCAATTCAATGGCTGATTCCAACAGCCATTCATGTCCCAGAGAGATTTCAGAGAGCTCACATCGTGTTTTAAGTCATGGCTGAGTTTCTGTCAGAGTGCATTTGCTAGCTGCACCGCTGAGTTTTAATTTGCAAGTTAGCCTACAGCAGTTTCCACTAATGGCATCTTATGCAATTTTTGACCTACTTTAACACATTGGGGCACTTGGAAACACGAGATCCACTGCAGCAGCTTTTTGCTTGGCTGTGTTACACTGCAGCAGGGAGCAAGGCTTTATATAAATACACCGATCCACTAAAACACAGGTGACAAATTAAAACAGACTAATTTTCAAGGTATTTGTCAAACCATTAGAAGCATCCATATCAATTATCATACCTCAAATTTTAAGCTATAGACTGTGTACATTATTGCAAAAAGATCACATGGTCAAAAACCAGTAAGCTGTTAGAGCACGCAGCTCAGTGTATGTGTTTCTCAACATTTCTCAGCTGCAGTTTCCTGAAGAACACCACAAACCAGGGCTCGTGTGTGTATGGTAAAACACTACAGGGGTCTGCAATACATTTGGCCCTACCAGATGGCTATATTACAGAAAAAAAGCTCTTTCCTTCTAGATAGCCTCCCCAACTCTAGCAATAAATGAAAAGACTTATCAGAGGATCTTTGATACTCTTCTATTATCTATTCCACTACCAAATGTGAACAGATGGGGAGGTAAATACAACTATTAAAAAAAAAAACCATAGCAAAAGGAAGTATTACCAATTAATCAGAGCTAATCTTTGAGCAGGAAGAAAAGCAGCAAGAAAAAAATTGTGATTATTATCCCTTCATCTTCCTTCTCCCATATGAGAAACCAGACTCTGATGTACATTTTAAAAGTTCCAAGATACATTCCACAGTGTGTGCATTTCAAATTTGTGATCCAATTGTGTCTGACAACCATGAGCCCACAGACACTTGTGACTGCAAACTAAAATTCAAGATCTACAGAGCACTTTTTTTCAGAACAATCCTGGAAGTGTTGTTTCGGGTTTTTTTTCTGTTCTCCTCTCGTTCTGTTATGAAGACATCCAGGCAAGTTTTAAGTATGGCTGAAGCAAACACAATACACACCATCACCGGCATTGCACACCAGTTCTTTGTCAGTGCTCAGAACAACTCCCTATTCTGAACTAATGGTTTTATCACCTCCTCTATCTTCTTTCATCATTCTATATCCTGCATTAATGGAATAATGCTCTCTCTGCTTAAAAATCTAGAGACTTACACAAGATTGACATTAAAATCTCATGTACTTGATACTGTATAATCTCATTACTAATTTAACCATATAGCACTTTTCCCGTAATTAAGTCCAAACCTTATAAAAAACCAAAAAAGCAAATAAAAATGAGAAAATAATTCAATTACGTAGTTTTAACACTAATTACCTACATACATTTTACATGCCAGGTTTTTTTAGCTGAACCCTTTCAAAAGTTTTTTTTCCCCTTTCTCCTCCCCCAACTGATAATTCTTATGTGAATAAATTAAAAAAGAACAACACCACTTCTACAAAATCTAGGAAGAACACAAATTTATTGAGTTCTACCTGCCTGAAAAGTGCTGGTGAAGGGTTGCTATTTCATGCTTTGTCTATATAGGTAAGTTGAAAGAGAAATTGCTGCAAAAATTGTTGCACTTCAAAACTGAGATGTTTCTCTAGAGCTTCTTACCATTCCTAAGTGAATACAAAAGTGGGTTGTTTCGGGTTTTTTTAATCACACGAAGCTAGTCCCTGTCATTTTCATATGACGCAACATCTACACTTTAAGTTCCCTCATGACTATAAAATAATTTCAGGCAATATTAATATACAGAGAAGCAATCAGTCATATGTTCAAGAACTCAGGTATCCCAGTTCCAAAAGTGCATGATAAAAAACATTAGTAATGGAGTATTTTGAAAGAACATTCTTACCCGGTATTAATGCATGCTACTGTTACAAATGTATCCATTGCATACAGTATTTCTTTTGTTGACAGCAAAAAAGCATGCTGAATGGTATCAGCTCAGTATAAATCTATTTTTAATGAGGTTCAAGACACTGTTCATGTCCCATCAGTAACAGCTTCCTCCAACTACACCAGTTAAGCTTGCAGTGTTAAAAAGCTTTACAGAAATGTGGCTTAGACTGGTCTCAAACATTTTCAAAGCAGGGCATTGGGACTGGACCTTAAATTCTATTACCATTCATTTAATTTGTCACTGTAAGAGGCCTAAAAGCATGTTAAGTAACAAACTTGGGCTTAACTAGCAGAACATAAAGGTAAATACCTTTATGTGGATTTGCTGTGGTCTTTTAATATTAAGTAGACATCAACAATGTGGATCATGTGCTCAAAAAGAAGAGACCAAAACAAACAAAAACTCTAGAGAAGCATAATATAAATCCCACGTTAGCACAACTGCAGACATTATAACACAATATAATGGGTCAACTTGTTTAATGTGTGGAGCAATCACAAATAAACCAGTCATCTTAGCAACCAAATTAATAAAAATATTTAAGTTAAACTGCAAGTAATCCACACAATTCATCAAGATATATCTATAAAGCAGCTGATGGCACCAATTTGCTAAATGGATTATGAGGAAATACACAGAAATTCTAAGATGAAAAAGCAGACAAAGACACGAAGTATGTTAAAATGATGCAATGAAACAGAGTATACACATTAAACATTTATGTTTAATCAAGACAAATCTTTTTTTTTTTTCTTTTTTTTTTTGTAACAGAAGTTCTTCAGGAAAGCCTATTCCCACAATAGTGAGGTCATTTCTTTCAAGCAGCTCTGTTGTACAACTGTTACTAGGACCTTAAACAATTTTAAATTTTTGTATATTGATATTTTTGGACTAAAAGTTTTAAAATACTGTTTGGATTTTATTTGTGCTCCATATATTGCAAGCAATTAACAACGTGAAGAAAGATTCAATTCCTCAGCTAGAATGCCAAACTCTATAACAAGTATTACATGTACACAATACTTGCACAGTGACAAGCAAAAGGAAGTACTAGTTGAGCACTTACTTTCAGAAATCCACAGCAACTCTTAAAATCCATTTCAACTCCCCCACACTACCCAGTCGACAATTTAAGGCATCTCCATCCATCCGTCCATCCATCCGTCCAGTCCCATACACACACTTTAAGTTGGCGGTGTTACTCTTACAAAAAAATCACTACGTCAATCAGGTACCATTTATTATTTATCCCTATAACTGTGGCAGCAATGAGATATGACAGTTAAACCAGTGTTAAATCAATACAATATTTACATAGCACAGCACATTAAGCTTGAGACACTCACTTGGGGGATAAAACCACATTTCAGAACGCGACAATGGTCACCATTATTATGTGTCTGAAAACGGCTATTTACAGGTCCCTATAACATAACTATAGTCTGTACACTGTTCCAGTGGGGCAGGCAGAAGCAGGATAGGCATTTAATTTGAGGGATTTTAAACATAAGATTTGGAAGCATATTAATATGCTACCTGAACAACATAAGCCACCTTAACATTCTCCATGGTGGTCTCATATGCTAGAATGGCATGTCCAGCTGATACAAAACAGACAACATTTACTTTGTGGATAATTTTTGACTCCAGCTATTCAGTCATCTGAACTTTGAAAGCAATTCGTCCCAGAAACTTGTCACGGTCATCTTCATTTTTTAAATTAGGTGAGCCCAGGATCTTACACTCAATTGCTATTTCTTCTTTGGTAGTGTTGGAGTTAATCGCTAGTTGAACAGCCACCAGAGGCTGTAAATAGTGAGCCTAGTAAACAGAAAGATGGGAAAGATATTTGAGACACTAGAGTAAGTTAGTGTTTAAATTAACATTTAATCCATCAGAACAGCTAATTAAGAAAAAAAAGCTAATTAAGAACTCAAATTTTCAAAGCCCAATGACTCAGGTAAGACTTTTTTTTTCCAAAGACAGACAGTGAGATATAAATCCTTCATACTATTTCTCAACTAATAATTTAAGTCACAATAATTTAAGTCAACATAATTTAAGTCACAAACAGCATCTTCAAGAGGCATACAACTTTTCCCCTTTCTAATGTACTGACTCCAACTTTTCTAGAAACATCTACATGAAACAGCCTCTGAAATTAGTCTTCCTATCCATTCCTTTGTCTCTTCTGTTATTTTGGGTTTTGTTTCTTTTCTTGATTTCATTTATTTTGGGTTTTTTTGTGTTTTGTTTGTTTGCTTGTTTATTTTTAATCTGCTATAAAACATAACTTTTCTAGCACAGTTTTAAGCTTTTTTTTTTTTTGCCAAAAGCATGATTCAACAAATACCAGTAAACTAGTTTCCCTTTCAACCTATCCCATTTACTTGTTTAGCAACAATCCATTTTCAAATGTGTTATCTGTTTGATAGCTTTACATAGAAATGATTTCTTAAATATTCTGAGAGTACCCTGGTAAATCATATTTACTGGAACAACTACAATTCTTGAATCCATTCCCTATAATGAAAAGGTAAAATTTAGGAATGAATGCACAATTAAATTTTTGTCAACCCAGTATTATTTCTGAACTCCAACTCAATTAGGACAACTTGATTTTTTTTTATAAAGTGCCTATGAATTAAATAAGAGATTGTTTATTATACAATATTAAAGCAGCATTTCATAAAGTATTTCAATAATTTCTTTGTAATTTTAGGTCAATACTGCTGATTGCTGATTAAGAAAAATTATTTATTTTCTTGGTAAAAACTCACATAAGCCAGTGGGCTAAATATGACACTACAGTATTATACAATCACAAGCCTTAAATTTTAACTGAACAAAATTTTGTGTTAAGATATTTTTTTTCTCCTCATTAACTTAAGAGACTCCTTAATACATTTGTTATTTTTAGGCTACCTTCTCTATCAACAAAAGCACTACATAGTACTCAAAATCTCATTTAAAAAGAATGATGTCATGGAAGTTGATGTGCTGGAATCTTTAATGTGAAATATTACTAAGTGGTAGATTGAAATATTGCTTTCCTTGGATCGCGATTTTGCTATCGCGATCAGATATTTTCCTGTGTTCCTATAAACTTCAAACTGGGAGGGGGAAATGCAGCTAGGCAAGGCATCCTCAAAATTCTCTGGTTATAAGGGTGATACCACACCTGAGGTACTAATTGAGTTTTATAAAAATAAGAAATAAAATTCTTGTTTCCTTGTAGAAGTCTTCTCTCTGCCAAGATTTTTCAAATGCTATGATGTTTTGAAGACAGAATGGACTTCTACTCAATGCACAATTTGAGGGGCAGATGAAAGAGAATCAGCATCCCTATTAAGCACTACAGATCATCTGAAAAAGGTAATGTTCCCTCAGGTCAGAGAGTTGGGTTTATTGTGCTGAGCAGCAAAAGGCAAATAACCATTCTGGACCACAAAACTGTAGATGTTGGTACTTTTACGGCTCTTAATTTAGCACAAGAGCAGCAAGATTAGTTGAATCCTCTTAACTCTTTCACAGAATAAAGCAATTTGACAATTCCACACTGCTGTAACATAAAAGTTCTGTTGTATATACAAGAAATCTATTCAGTCTCAAGACTGATAAAAATTCCTCAACCTCTCACAACTATTCTTTCTCCCTCTTCTTTTTCACAATATGCTAATGCTATGAAAACTGAACTTTACATAAGTAGGAATCCCTCAAACCATAGCCCTTATCCCACATGACTAAGTGAACATGAAAGGATATTGAACAAAAAACTTCTTTAAAAAAGCTTAAATCAAATCTAAATCAAGCCTAAATCAAGCAAAGAACAGAGTTTAGTTTTGCCTGTGTTCATTATTCTCATAATCTCTCCTTTTCCATCAGTGTAGCAGCAAGACGGGAATTCTGTCAGGGAAGTTCTTCATCCCATCTTTGATATAAACTACCTCCTGACATCTCAAGGTCTATTGATGCTGTACTTTTCACTTCTTAGGGAAGCAGAGCTCTCACATTCCAAGAAGAGGACAGAGTATGTATTGTATGCCTGTCGGAATCACAGATTGACAGTCTCTCTCTAATCTTGTACGTCTAAGAAAATGAATGGTTTAGCAATTCAGAAAACACAGACCTACCCATAAATAGCATGAAAGCAAATGTAGAAGAAAACCAAGCTCATCAGTAAAAGTCATGAGAGAATAAAATAAAACCTCCAAAGTTATGTGAACTACTGCAAGTAAGTATAGAGTACACTGAAAAAAAAAAAAAAAATCACTGTTAAGGGAACAATTTAGTACAAAAATCACTTCTGGGAAATTATGAACAACCACTGTGGGATACTATGGAACTAATAGATTTATGTGGAAAAAGTACTTTTATCTTCAGTGGTGAATAGTGAAGATGTTTATTAGACTAAGTAACTTGGTCAGAAACAGACAATACTATATTTTATACAAGGTACACATTTTCTGTATGTAGTTATCACAAGTTGATGCAAGAAAAGAAGAAATAACAATTCAAGTTAGAAAAGAAATTGGAGTTTTAACTCTGCTTCTATGTTCATCAAGTAGTGAGCTTTGTTTTTTTTTAAAATGAGTGTTCTTCAATTAGATAAATAAGATTTATGTAACACTACAATTAGGATTGATGGAGCAAGCAAAGTAAAACAAAAATAAGAAAATTTGAATAAATAAAAAGATTTATTTAAAAAAATCTACTACTTTGAAGTGCTTCTTCATAAATAGAGAAAACAGAAAACATGATTGAAAAGCCACAAATAAATAATAATCAACAATACCATAATGAATTATAAACTTAATATACTATATATAAACTCCATGGATTAAGTACTGGGAACTATTGTAATCCAAAGAACCAGTTTATTTTTCTTGTCTTTCCCTGCATTCAAAAAGATTTCAAAAGATATCAGTGACCCAAAAGCAGCAGATGCCCTTAATGCTGCTAGCATGCAGCCTTTTCTTCATTAGGAAAATGCCCAGTTTATCTGCTTGTGTCTGCTAAAGCATATATTTAATCTCAAACACTGAAATTTCTGCATATTCCTTGGGAGTACCTCATTACAAAGTTCAAACTTCAAAATTAATCTGGTATTATTGTGAACGTAAACATGAGCATGCTACCAGCTCATGCTGAGAAGCTCAACATGAGCTGGCAGTGTGCTCACACAGCCCAGAAGGCCAACCATATCCTGGGATGCAGAGAGGAGTGTGGCCAGCAGATCTAGAGAGGTGATTCTCCCCCCCCCTACTCTGCTCTTGTGAGACTCCACCTTGAATACTGCATCCAGTTCTGGTGTCCCCACCGAAAGAGGGACATAGATCTGCTAGAGTGAGTTCAGAGGAGGGCCACAAAGATGATTCAGAGGCTAGAGCACCTCTGCTATGAGGACAGGCTAAGGGAACTGAGATTATTCAGTCCTGAAAAGAAGAGACTCTGGTGGGACCCAATAGCTGCCTTCCAATACCTGAAGGGAACCTACAGGAAGGCCGGGGAGGGACTTTTCCCAAAAGTGTCCACTGATAGGACAAGGGGAAATGGGTTTAAGTTAAAGGAAAACAGATTTAGGTTGGATCTTAAGAAAAAATTCTTCAGTATGAGGAGAGCAAGACTCTGGAATAAATTGTCCAGAGAAGTTGTGGATGTCCCCTCCCTGGAGGTGTTCAAGGCCAGGTTGGATGAGGCCTTGAGTAGCCTGATCTAGTTGAGAGGTGTCCCTGCCCATGGCAGGGAGGTTGGATTAGATGATCTCTGAGGTCCCTTCCAACCTAGGCCATTGTATGATTCTATAACTTACATAATTTACAAAATAAAGACCATCATTAAAGCATACTTACATGCAATCTTTTCCCATAGTATGGAAAGTACATTAAGTCGATCAAGCCTTCAGGAGGAAAGTAAGTTATCTCAACCATGCCTTCTTCCTGTGATTCGAGATAGCAACACAATTAAAAGTTAAAAAACATGAATACAAAAATCAAATTATAACCCAATGATGAAGTGCAAGATCCCTACAAAAGGCAACTAGCGACAATCTTTTAAAATAACTTCCAAAATAGATTTTTGTCAGTTACATGCTGCACACATCTGCTACAGTAAGGATTAATAACCGTAGTATTTAAATTAGTAATCAAGTCAAGACAGCTTGCCTCCATGTTTCCCTTATGAGTCAAAGAAAAAGGGAGTGGAGATTGCAATGAATAATTCAACAACCAAACCCACCCGATATATAAGCCAAACTATACAAGCAAGCCTGTATATTTTGGTGAAGCAAAAGCACATCTCTATTTAAGCGGAAGATGAATTTCTGTTTAAAGCCAGGTTTTTAAGCCTCTCAAATTTGGAACAATATAACCCATCACAAAAGAACTATAGCCCCCTCCCTGCAATGCTGTACTATTCCTAACACTTATCCAGATAGCCTTGGAATACAGTCTAGCTAAAAAAAGTCTACCTTAAAACTGTGATGTTACTAGAGTTTCTGTGTGTCATCCACTACCTTAGAGGAACAATATACATATGCATACCTTATTGCTAATTTTCCCTTATAATCCAAAATCTTGTAATAAGAAGCAGCTACCTACAAAGTTGCCGCTTAATTTCTGACTAACAAGTCACCCAATGTGTAAAATATACAAAATACGTATATATGATTGAGATGTCCGAAACATAGGCTATCAGCACAGCAGTACATAGACACATCTCCCGGTATGCGAGATTCTTCAGGATTGTGTATTCTGGCAGGATGTCAAACTACTGCAAAGTTCAAACTATTCGGTAATGCCCATATCTAATGTGACTTTCTAGAATAAACATAATACAGTGATAAATGGAAATGCCACTAACACTCCCCGAAATGCTAAATGTATCTTCAGAACATCACTGCTTGTTCAGTGTAATTCACAAGTTCCAAGTGGATTAGTAACTTTCACTGTTTTTTACCATACCCATATAGACCTGCAATTTTAAAAAGATACACTACAAAGTTCAGAGGAAAACTGCAGTAATAGAACAGAGCAAAAGAGGATGTCAATAGGAACTCAAAGATCAAAAATTAGTAAAGAACAAACTACAGCTCATGAATACTTTCTCTTCACCTCCTCAGAAGAATATACTGTTGTCTAGGATATGGCCACATGTTGTTCCTTTGCAGTATAAATTATTACAAGACCTTGAGCTAGTAAATATAATTTTTAAGTAGAAACATGTTGCTTTTCACCATTACTCTTTATTTTATTTAAAGCTCATGCAGCTGAAAATACTCAATTTTCAAATATATTTCAGAAATAATTGTTAAGAACAACCAGAATACAGAAGAACATAAGAAAGATAAATAGGAGTAGAGCTTTCTGCAGCAGCTAAACACATGGCATGCACGCATGCAGTCGTAAATATATATGCATTATGCTATCAATGCAGTAGCAGAGAGTTTCTGGGACATGCAACTGCCTGTCTCCAGCCACTGCTGTGGGGTTTGGAGTTTTCTTTAATAATTAATCCTAATTATTCTCCCTACACATTTAAAAGGAAAAAAAAAAACCAAAAAACCCCAAGACCTAAACAGGCTGCAGTTGCTTTGAAGATCTTCAAGAATCATTCCCTTAGTAAGTATCACTTGTTCTGACTGCCATTTACAATTTTTGGAAAAGAGTGGCAAGCAGTCAGCAAATCTAAAAATCAGACCACTTAGCTGGACAGATAGACTTCAACCTCTCTTACCTGGTCTTTATTAAGACTGCATCTTAAAAAGAGTAATTTTGTAGATGTTAAAATAATGTACAAAGACCCAACGAAAGAACTTGGGCAAAATTGATCTACAGTAATTTGAGAAGAAACAGTATCATTGCACAAGTTGAAGAGCAGTATGTAATAGTAGAAACTGTAAAACATCTAATATTTCTGTCACAAAAAGCAAGGTAACTCAGATGCTGAATATGTGGACAATAGCAAGTCACGTAGTGTCATTCATACAGCCACTCTACTAGAAAGTGATACCCAATACAAGTCACTAAACATCAGAAATACAGAGTTAAGGCCATCCTTCTTCTCTGCAGTTAAAAAAAAGTAAATCATGCATAAAATCTACAAGTATTCAGTAAAGGTAGTTTCAGTTGAAGGTGTTCCAGACCACATGAAATTGTATACTTCCAGTCCCAAACTAGAGACCTGAAATGCTGGTCTTCCAATTTCTTTGGAAACTCAATCCTTTTTTGGCTTGTTTCTCTCTGTGGAGATCCTTAGGACTACAGCAGCCCAGCTCCTCCAGGGCAAAGGAGAAAGGACCAGCTGTGCTTGGTGTCTGACACTGCAAACACTGATTTCCCTAATCTACATGAATTACAGTGATCACAGCTACCCTATGTGGGCACAGAGGGAGGAACATCCCCAACTCTCAAGTGTGCTGGCTTTGAAATGACAGATCTATCTAAAACTTTTCTATTTAAAAAAAAATATAGGAAAAGTGCAGGGAGAAGAAAGAAGAATCACCTCACAGGAGAATGCCTAAAGAGCATGCATTTCGAAGTATATAACTTAAATGATGTTTCAGCTGGCAAAGACTAGCAGGATACACAGACAGAAGCGATTAACCTCACTCTGTACTTAAGAGACTTGTCCTCTTCATTTAAAAAGCATAAAAAATTTCCAGGTAAAAATAAATAATTGCCTGTAAAATGTGAAGTCCAGGCAGACACTTCTCCAAATTGCCCTCAACATATGAAGAGGAAAGAAAAATTGGTAAACAGCAAATCTACAGGTTTTTAAAAAAGTCTGCTCTATAATGAAGAGAACATGATAGCAGGATTTCCACTGTTCAATTACATGTTTTTAAGCAAAACTGATCTTTGTCACGCAGATGTTAAAGATTTCTAAAGCAAATAAGATTTGCTTGATTTGTGTTATGAACCGCACAAATATGCTTAAATTCTACGAAGCTAATATCCAGTGCAGAATTTACTTTCAGAAATGCGTGTCACCTGGATTAATCTCTTTCAACCCACATTTGCTGACAGCAACACAGAAGGAAGAAAAACAAACCTCAAAACACTGCAACACAACACAACAGGTACTTAAAGCCTAGGTAAACACTCTGAGCAAGAGAAGCAATAGGGAAGTCCAAATGACCAGTACACTTCAACTTCTGTTATAAGCCATATTTAGGGAATATTCAAATACAGTGGCAGATGCAATGTAATTATAAATTTGTCTGCGAAATGCACAGATATCTATTGGCTATCCTTCTCCACCTTTCCAGTGTGCACACAAAAGGATCACAGCCCACATCCTTGAATTAAGAAAATCCAGAAGGTATTAATTCCAGCTAAGCATTCACTTTACCCTCTACAGATGAGGAAGAGACCGTTAAACAACACTCATATCTTAAAGAGTCAAAGAAATACAAACACAATTGCAATCAAAGCCTCATAAGCCGACATAAAGAACAGCGTAATCCTTTCGTGTTCAAAGTAGGGGTTTCAGTAAGATATATAGATATATATATATAGATACATATATTCTTTCTGCACAACAGAAAGAAGACGTTCTGGAAAAATTCTAAAAATAAGGCTGAGATAAAAGGAGAAAATTAAATGGAATTAAATGGAATTTGAGCCAGTAAGTCAGCTTCAGCAGGGGTCCAGTTTAAATGCTTCTATACTAATGCACATAGCATGGTGACCAAATATGAGGAGCTAGAGACGTGTGCGCACCTACAGGGCTGTGACATTATCAGCATCACTGAGACATGACAGGATGGGTCCTATAACTGGAGTATAGGGATGGATGGATATAAGCTCTTTAGGAAAGACAGGCAGGGGAGAAGAGGAGAGGATGTGGCCCCTCAGTGACCATGGAACTGCATCTGGGGAAGAACGAGGAACTGCCTAAGAGCTTATGGGTCAGGGTTAAAGGCAAGGCAGGGGCAGGCGTTATTATAGTGGGGGTCTGCTGTCTGATCAGGAAGACCAAGTGGATGAGACCGTTTATCCACAAATAGGAACAGTTTCATATTCACAAGCCTTGGTCCTCATGGTGGACTTCAACCACCTCGGTATCTGTTGGAGGAACAACACAGCAAGGCATCAGCAGTCCAGTAGGTTCTTGAGAATAATTTTCCTGAGAATAATATTCTCCTCCAAGTGGTAGAGGAGCTGACAAGAAAAGGTGCTACGCTTGGACCTTGTTCTGACCAATGAGAAGGGGCTGGTGGGCAATGTGAAGCTCAAGGGCAATCTTGGCTGCAGGGACCATGAAATGGCTGAATTCCTGATCCTTACGACAAGTAGAGTACATAGCAAGCTCTGTGGATACCCTACATTTTACAGTAGCTGTGCTGGCAGCTCTGCGTTGCAGAATTAAGACTTTCGTCCTTGAGCTCTTTTCTAAACAAGTCCACAACTCTTGCTTGCTAATTATGAAAAGAGACCCTGACCAGCTGAGTATAGCTCATGTTGGGAGTTTGTCCATGAGAATTAACAGATAAGACACTTCTTGTACACAAGATGTGCATGGGAGTGAGCAGGAGAGTATGATCAAAACAGACCTGGGAAAGTCTGTTCTCCCTGTGTGATAGGAGAGTGATTGAAGGAGTACATGAGCTAATAACATCCCTGGCTGCATAGTCTGGTCTCTTGTTTGTAACCTACAAATAGTGCTTCTTGCTAATAAGTATAAATATGTGTGCCTGCTCGCAATAAAGCAAATTCCGTTTTCCACCATCTCGGAGTTTGTGCGTGCTTCTCCACAAAGCTCGCTACCTTGGACTTCAGGAGAGCAGACTCTGAACTCTTCAAGGACTTGCTTAGTAGGGTACCATGGGATACAGCCCTGGAGGGGAGAGAGGCCCACAAAAGCTGGTAGGTATTCAAGGATCACCTCCTCCAAGCCCAGAAGCAATGCATCCTGGCAAACTGAGAGGTGGGCAAGAATGCCAGGAGGCCTGCATGGCTCAACAGGATGCTCCTGGACACTATTAGTTGCAAAAAGAAAGTCTACAGAGCATGGAAACAGGAACAGATAACCTGGGAGGAATACAAAGAAGTTGTTCAAGCAGCAGTTGTTCAAGCTAAGGCCCAGACAGAATTAAATGTGGCCAGGGACATCAAGAGTAACAAGAAAAGTTTTTGCAAGTACATCAGTGACAAAAGGAAGATCAGGGAAAACGTGAGCCCTTCTCCAGAAGAAAATGGGGGACCTAGTCACAAAGGATATGGAGAAGGCTGAGGTACTCGACAACTTTTTTGCCTCCATCTTCGACAGTAAGTGCTCTAACCACACCATCCAAGTTGTAGACAGGGACTGGGAGAATGAAGACCCACCCACTGTAAGAGAAGACCAGGTTCAAGACCATCTAATGAACCTGAAGGTGCACAAGTCCATGGGACCTGACGAGACTCATTCGTGGGTCCTGAGGGAACTAGCAGACAAAGCTGCAAAGCCATTTTCCATCGTATTTGAAAAGTCACAGCTGTCTGGTAAAGTTCCCACTGACTGGAAAAGAGGAAACTTGACTCCTATTTTCAAAAATGGAGATAAGGAAGACCTGAAGAACTACAAGCCAGTCAGTCTCACCTTGGTGCCTGGCAAGACAATGGAGCAGACCCTTCTGAAGGCTCTGCTAGGGCACATGGAAAACGAGGAGGCAGCAACCAACATGGCTTCACCAAGGAAAAATTCTGCCTGATAAATTTGGTAATTTTTTATGATAGGGTTACACCATTTGTGGATAAGTGAAGAGCAAGAGATGTCATCCTCTTGGACGTGTGCATAGCATTCGACACTGTCCTGCATGACATCCTGGTCTCTAAACTGGAGCGACACAGACTTGAGAGATGGATCACTTGGTGGATAAGGAAGTGGCTACATGGCCACTCTCAAGAGTTTTGATCAACAGCTCAATGTTCAAACGGAGACCTGTGACAAGCGGAGTCCCTCAGGGGTCAGTACTGGGACTGGTGCTGTTTAACATCTGTGTCAGCAACATGGACAGCGGGATCAAGTGTACACTCAGCAGGTTTCCTCATGACACCAAGCCGTCTGCTGTGGTCAACACACTGGAGGGAAGGGATGCCATCCAGAGGGACTTTGACAGGCTGGAGTGTGGGTCCATGCCAATCTCATGAAGTTCAAGGCCAAGTGCAAGGCCCTGCACCTGAGTCGGGGCAATCCCAACCACAAATACAGGCTGGGAGATGAGCAGCTTGAAAGCAGCCCTGCAGAGAAGGACTTGAGAGTGCTGGTTGATGAAGCACTTAACATGAGCCAGCAAAGCACACTGGCAGCCCAAAAAAGCCAACCATGTCCTGGGCTGCATCAAAAGATGCATGGCCAGCAGCAGGTCAAGGGAGGTGATGCTCCCCCTCTACTCTGCTCTTGTGAGTCCCTACCTGGAGTACTATATCCAGCTCCAGAGCCCACAACACAAGGTTATGGATCTCTTGGAGAGGCTCTAGAGGATGGCCAGGCTGAGGGAGTTGGGTCTGTTCAGCCTGGAGAAGAGAAGGCTCCAGGGAGACCTTATAGCAGCCTTCCAGTACCTAGAGGGAGCCTACAGGAAAACTGTTTACAAGAAACTGTTTACAAGTGCATATGGTGACAGGACAAGGGGTAATGTTTTTAAACTAGAACAGAGTAGATTTAGGTTAGACATTAGTAAGAAATTCTTTGCTATGAGGGTGGAGGGTGGTAACACACCGGAATGGGTTGCCCAGAGAAACTGTGATGTCTCATCCCTGGAAGTGTCCAAGAACAGGGTGGATGGGGCTTTGAAAAACCTGGTCTAGTGGGAGGTGTCTCTGCCCATGGCGGGGCAAGGGTTGTAACTAGATGATCTTTAAGTCCCTTCCAACTCAAGCCATTCTATGATAATGCAATTTATTTATAAATATCTCAAAGGGTAAACAAAATAGCATAAAATCTCAATGTGATCAACCATGTCATTATCAAACTTACTTTTTTGCTAGTGAAATCAGCCAAGAGCATAAGAAAAAGCATCGCCTGTGATTTCCTATTTACCACTGTTTCACAGAGCATACATACAAGAAAGTTTAAGAAATACAATCATAATAAAATAAGATTACCATCAATGTTTTATAAATCACTTTAACTTGCTTCTCAACACACCACAAGGCCTTTCAAATTAGAAATGAACATGACTGTCAGGGACCCTATTTAGTATTTTCAATAAACATTTGCAAAATATAAAAGAAAGTTTGTTAACGGACAGCACCAAGCTTAAAGTAGTACGAAACGCTTCAGAGAACTTGATCCCATTAAAACAATCATGAAAAATTACAGAGGGATAGACAAAAATAGCAACATGAAATTCAAAGTTCTGAACCTCAATAAATCACATCTACAAATACATCTGTACTTGGAAATAGCCCAAAGAAAAAAATCTATATAGTAAAACAATTAAAAGACTCAAGGTACTACAAACAGCAGATTCACCTAAAGAGACATTACTTCCAGTGTGATGACAGAGGATGTCATTAACAATACCTCAGCTAGACACAAAAAATTATAAACTAAAGAAGGCAAAGAAGAAAGAGTACTAGTAAAAATAGAAGGAACTTAATTGGCTTTTTTATCATGGGGAGATCAAAACTTCCAAAGACTCCAAAAAATCAAATATTACAATTTATGCCTACCACAGGTACCTAGGATGAAGGCAAGAGCACTTACAGTATGTGTCTCATTAACTGCTGAAATTTCCCAGTCTACATTTTTATCAGTCATCTCAAGCAAAAAGCCATGACTCCATTCCTTGCTCAAGCTACTAACTGAGCAAGGCTTTCAATGCTCCCCAAGCAGTCTAGGAAAAATATGCATAAGTCAAAGTAATTAATTATAGTTGCCAAAAAACATTCTGTGTAAATCCATTGGTACACAACAAATGTGCATAGATTAGTCATCATTATAAGTAGTTTATACTTGATTTGAAGGCAACTTTTATTTAAACAGTAACATTAGTTTCCACACTGAGTCTTACCCATCATTTATAAAATTGTCTAAGGTGCACTTGCAGCATGGAGAAAAAATAAAAATATAGGTTATGAAATGGGAAAAACAAATATAACTCACAATAAATAAGAACACAAATAACATGAATGCATTTTCCTTAATTTTAAAGCAAGTCAGGTAGCTCAAATACATCTTAGGATGAAAGAACAAAACCAAAAAAGTATTTTTATAAACACACTGAAGAAATTAAAGACACTAAAACTAAAGTAGACATAGAGTAAGATGAAATAAAGTAAAAAAAAAAAAAAGAACAAAATCTAACAAGAACAGAGTGAAATAAATGTTCTGACACAGTATATTACTTCACTTTTCATCCTAAATACACACATTTCTAACATTCAGAACTTACCTTAGATGTACAGTGTATACGTGGTTCTCCTTCAGGCTTTAATCCAATTATCTGAAGGAGAGAAAGTTAAAAATTTTAGAGATTTTCTCTCCCCATCTAGTTTTACAAACTGAATTTAAACTTTTCCTCATTTACTATGACAGAGTTCATACCAGGAGAAAAAAAAAATAAAAAAAATAAAAAAATCTATCTGGTGTCATTTTTTATACGAAGCACAATTTTAGACTAGGACTAACACTTTAAGCATTGTAAAGTTAAAGCTCAAATAGTTACAGTGGCCACAGAATAGACTATTTTCTGAATTTACATTCAACATTAATGGCTCAAACAGTCAGCAGTTCAAGTAATGTGTAACATCACTGAAAAGGCAAATACTTATTCACTCAGTTTCCTTACATAGTTTAGGAGTTACAGAATGCATTATACTCCAATTACATTTCTATAACGCATACATGCGGTAAAACACACTTTACCTGGACAGTGCTTTAGAACACAGAGCACTGTACTCCTTAAAACAGTTATCACATATTTTGATGAAAGTAATCAAAGTCAATACTTTTAAATATTAGAATGTTCAAAAGTCTCGCACTTCATTTTACTCTCTGAAACATATCAATTGCTAGACATCTCAGTAAATTACACTATTTCAGAAATGCAAATGTCTTGACAAGCAAACTGAACATGTACTTCAGTCCTTTTCTACAGTAACATTTCATACACTGGTATTTGGGAGCACTTGTACTAATAATTAAAAAAAATAAACAGGCACTTACTCTATTCACTTTCACAAGCACGCAGGGAGTTCCTTTCGAATAGCCAAAGGTCTTATCTTCCTTTCCAGAGCACTGTCCAAGCTCAGAGAGGTTAAATCGACATGCCTTTTTAACAGCAATATCATTTTGATCAAAAATCCTTCCTGGTGTACAGTTTATGTTTTGGGATTGCTTTGAATCATCATATGCTGTGTAACAGAAATAGCTCATAAATCAGTCATATAAAACACACAACCAAAAAGCTGCAGAAACCTATATAAACATTTAATTTATAGTTGCTACTTTTCTAGCTTTCTCAAAGGACTACCTTCTATGCACCTTAACAAACACTTTTCCAAAGAATATCAGGAAGTGGCATTGTGCTTAGAAGTATAACAATCAACTTCACTCCTGTACATAAACTAATTCTAAACTAATTATGGATTAAAATATAAACAATCAAGTGTTTACCATGAAACTAAACCAGTTTCTCCCTTTGCATGTTTTGTGTTTTTTTTTTTAATAAACACACAGAAGAACTTCAAGTATTTCAATAACTAACACTAAATTGCTCCTACATTTAAATCAGGTTGTATAAGTGATGTTATACTAATATCCCAAGTTTCTCACTTTCCTGTGTTTCACAGGTGCAGACCACATTCTCACAAATGCTCATCTACTCATATTTAAGACATTTTTTGGTTTTGTTCCCATCCCCCACATCCTGCCCTAAGCTAAGCATAAACAATGGAAAATGGAAAAAAGGGAAAGTTCATCCTCAATGCAATTACTTGCAGAAACAAGCAATCACTAAATGTAGCATTCTCCCAGGAACCCTTGGCAAAGCTCTCAAAGAAAAACCTACTCATAGAAGCTTTTGGTAGATGCCACAACTACGAATCCAGAAAGATTCAATTACAGTTTGCATAGCTAGCAAAGCAACTCATGCACACAGGCAAGATTTTACAGCACCTCCTCAATTCTGACACATAACTTTTGAGAGATTAAACTTACTAATATTTTAAACTGATTTCTGTATTACTAGATTAACTGTACATACAGGCACATAATATATGGCTAAAACTACTGATTTTGCTCTCCTCCAGTCTTGTCCTGTGTTACCTTTTCTCCATGTTCTAAATTCAGTGTTTTAATAACATAAATACTGTGTACCAGGTTGAACATAATAAACTGCAATTAATTTAACCTTTGTGTGCCTCACTTTTTAAACAGGCAAACACTCAATTTCTTAAGACTAGAAGTCATTTAGATGACCAGTTAAGTCTTGATAAATTTTGCCTCCAAGTACATGATCAATGTAATTTTATATTGAATCCTTTTGGCATACATAATTTCTACATCTCGTACTATTTAAACAACCAAATCACAAAACACTAGACTATGACACAAAAGTTTCCAGTAGGTTCCTTGTGCTCAGGCTCCCTACCAGTACTCAAGTATTGATTATTTACCTTTTTATGTAAAGTATATACTTTAATAACACATGTCTAGAGTAAGCCTGAACTTGCAACAGTCTTCATTAGCAATTGTGTACTACAAGCGAAAAAGGAAATTAAGGTACTCAAACATTAAGGCTCCTGAATTACTTGGGCAGCTGTAAGTAACTTACTTACATTCAAGGAATTTTCTAAGTGTGGAAACATATTCTGCATATGACTGGGCATCGCTCTTGTTAAAGTAAAATTCCAATGCAGTGTCTGGCTTTGGTGAAATCATAAGTCCTTAAAAAGAAAAAGTACAAGTAAAGAACCAAACAACTTTTCTCCCCTACACCACTCTAACCTATGCAAAAATCACATCCATAAATTGGAAAATACTCAATCTATAAAGAAACATTATTGTTACTCCTATATTCCACACTACTGGAAGGTAGTTAGTTTTTTAAGTCAATTATCAAAATCAACACTACATGGATTAATACTTCAATCCAACGTATAACGTAAATTCACAAACCAAGCCCAACTGACCATGAATAGCAAAATCAATACCTTAATCACTTTCAATCAAATAATTTTACTGATTGACTTCTCATTTTTCATATTCAGCATATTAAACTTCAGAAATAGTTGAAATAATACCCAAAACCGACCCAGAAAATCTCCAATTGAAGTTATGCTTCAAAGCTTTAGGCAATATAGAGTGAAGCTATGATTGTATTAATCTCAAAGAAACTCTCAAAAACCAAAGTATTTTTAAAAAATTTATAATGTATAAAGGTGGCTTGAAAGATTTTCCAATCAAAACAGACAAGTCAAGTTAGTTGTTAGTCCTTTCCTCCTCTTCAAACAGAAAGTTTAGGTGTCATTCGTTCCACGGAAAATGCAATAAACTTTATCAAACCACTGTGTGCACATCACTTGAAGTGCCTATGCCTCAGTTAGGCTGTGGTAACTATGAACACTCCTGAGCTGCCTTCCAGGCTGATAGCACTGGACACTTCAGGGTCAGCTACTGGCTGAGGGTATTGAACAGGAACAACCTACAGCCAGAACCAGCAGGAGAAACACCAGCACAGATTATTGAATGCTCAAAGCCCAGCTTTGTGTTGAAGGATGAAAAAGACAGACACTGACATAGAGCTTGGGCCCTTGATGAAGATGAACTGTCCTTCCCAGGATATGGGTAGATAAAGGTAAAGTGTTAAATATTACAGATTTTTTTTGTAGCAGTTTAAAGCAAAAGGCACGGTCTCTACTAATACATACAGCCCTGTACCATCAGGAGTCGTCACTAACACAGATACATAGTCCCACTATTACTCATCACAGCTTCAGGAGCAGATGAAATAGTGCTACACCACAAGATATTACAGAAGATTAAATCTGTTCAAAAGAGGGTGCATGATTGATTGTTTATTCACACTACCTTAAGGTAATTCATATCAAATATAAATAATCAGAAAGGATAAAAACTCTGCACTTGTGATTAAAGGATGAGTGTCCATGCATCTGTCTCTTCAAATATAGCTGAGAACTGACATTGTAGTTCCACCAAAGAAAAAACCAAAACCAATCCATTTTTTATCAGATTGGTTTTCTTCTAAGTTAGAATATTAAAATGATTTGATCAATATGTCACGAGGATGGAGCAAGGCTCTTCTCGGTGACAATCAATGGTAGGACCAGGGGTAATGGGTTTAAACTGGAACACAAGAGGTTCCACCTAAATTTGAGAAGAAACTTCTTCTCAGTAAGGGTAACAGAACACTGGCACAGGCTGCCCAGGGAGGTACTGGAGTCTCCTTCTCTGGAGACATTCAAAACCCACCTGGATGCCTTCCTGTGTAACATCGTTTAGGTGTACCTGCTCCGGCGGGGGGATTGGACTAGATGATCTTTCGAGGTCCCTTCCAGTCCCTAACATTCTGTGATTCTGTAATGTCAAATTTGGCACAAGAGAAACAGCAGCAACTAATTCTGTCAGCTTAGGATGCCATATGGTTTCCTATCCTCTGGCAAAACCAATTAAAACTATATACCCAAATGAATACAATTCAAGGCAGAACACAAAACTCATCTCCCAAAATTGAAAA
Organism: Apaloderma vittatum; assembly: GCF_000703405.1. Lineage (NCBI taxonomy): Eukaryota > Metazoa > Chordata > Aves > Trogoniformes > Trogonidae > Apaloderma > Apaloderma vittatum. The sequence goes on from NW_009721175.1 coordinate 32,120, forward strand.
ATAAAAATAAAATCAGGCTTTCTTTATACAAAATAAACATTTAAGAATATAAGACTACAGTGGGAAAATAAAGTTAGATAATGTCTTAATGTTGGATTCTTAATACATTACTGTAGTTAATCAATCACTTTCAGAAAACATATAGAAAGTGCAATTAAGCAGTCCAGGACTATTAAGGATTCACCTAAAGAAATGACTGAGCTTCTCATCTGAAGGCAGAAATTATTACAAATACTTTAAACTGGGAAATAATAAAGGTATATACTAGAAATTTATCACAGACAAACATATTTTAGATTCTAAAAAAACCCACTAACATAATTTAATGCTTTTTTTACTCTACCTTTCTTGCAGGATTTCCAATAAACCATAAATTCTCCTTTCTGCATCAGCAGCTGTTAAATTATTTCCAGGCAAGCCACAACTAAATACCTTAGTGACTGACAGTCTATATAAAACTACAAATATCATTTTGACTGCAAATTACTTTGCACTATGACAATCCTCTTCTAGTCTCCACAATGAACTAGGATTCAACAAAATACAAGTTACTAAAAGGACTAAAAATAACTGAAGGGGTTTTGCACACTAAGAGATTGTTATTATCTAAAGAATTATACTGTAAATGGAAGGACTGAGATATTGCTTTTCATAGTGAATATGACAAAGTAACTGAATTAGTCATCAAAGAATGAAACAATAATTTGAAGAGATTTATTGCATCAGGGGAACTTAAACATCCTAAGAGGAAGGGACTCCTCCAATTCCAGTGGATCACAGTCTGCCTAGAGACTATGGTGTAAATTCTACAGAAAAAGCTAACTGAAGGACTGATGCATAGACCACGAGATGCAGGATTTGGGCTCTTCTGGAAGAACAGAATTAGCAACCTCAGCATAGGATAGCATCTAGGATTGTAACAGAGATTATATTACCCTACAATTCCAAGTGGTGATTTAAAAAAAAAAAGGTTTTAAATCATCTGGACTTGATTGACACTATTATAACTCATTGTACAATGCAAGTCAGACATCAATTACAAAATAAATCAACTGTGAGATTTCCAAGCATGTTTAACACAAGAGCAAAACCTTTGACCTATACCATCCAGGTTTTGTGTGTAGATTTTTTTTTTTTATAATTTAAAGTTTTACAGCCAGGAACATGACATGTTTCACTGCAAGTGAAAAATGACAAAGTTAAAGAGAAACATTAAAACAGAAAAAAGCAATTTTATTAACTTACATGTATGAATCATTAAAAGACATATTTTAAAAAGTGATTCAGAAATGTTATAGGAATTCTTAAACTAAAAACTGATTGTGAAATACATATTTTTAAAATAAACATTACTTACGACTTATTTCAAAACAAAGGAAAATTAATACCGTTAACTATGAGAGGCACAAGAGGAAAAACATCACTCAAATCAAGTACCAAGTCACAGCTATCCATAGCTCCATTCACTACCAAGATTCTGACTAACTCAAAGGAGATGGAGAGAAACAGTCAACTAAGCCGTCTTCTTTCTCCCACCCCTCTTTTTTTTTGTTTTTGAATCATGCAAGCATTATTATTATTTCTAGTATTTAGCCCATTTGTAGCTTGAAAAAACAGCACATATCCTCAAGAATCCCTTACAAGAAGGCCTGAACACTACATCAAAACAAATTCTGTTCAGAATCAAGAGACATTTGTCATGCTGTCCTAATTGCAACTTGTCCACACAAAGACTACTATATCCTATTAAGCAGGATATAGCTGCAAGACGCTGGTTAATTTTTTCAATTAGAATTTGTAGTTCAAAAAATGAAAAAGTATTAAAAAAATTGTCTAACCTCCACTAAAATATTAATATTACATAGTCATTTAGTTTTGTTAGATTTTAAACATAAGACAAGTTACTACAAAGTTTGACCTAATTGCTTCAGTTGCACACACAAATCAAACGCTTATTCTCCAGAAACAGTTCACTAGAAAACACTAATCTTTGGTGTAATTACAGTATGCAGAAGCATCTTTTAAATCTTTCAAAATTAAAATCCTTAATTTTATTCCAATATTGAGATACACTAAAACATAGCCTGTAATGACAGATTTTTGTGAATATATTTAAATAATAAAAATAAGGGCGGGGGACACAACCACCTTTATTTTCATTTGTGCAGGGGTTTTCTTCCGTCACATATAGCTACTTGAACCAGTCAATAGTGGCATGTATACAAAGGAAGCAAGACACCACTTTTAGGGGCAGCTACATGTTACATGGACTTTGTTTCATCATAAAACGGGACCCTCTCTTTTCAGTGGATCCCTACATAATAGGTCAAGAACCTCTGGAATCTGTAGATGTTCCATCTTGATTAAAAGCTATCTAATACTACAATGAAAACTCTGGAAAATGCAACTGTATCGTAGTCCTGACACATTCTTGAGCAGATCATCCCCATAGTACTATCTGTCTTCAAAGTATCAAAGGCTAATCATAGGTGGCCTTCCATCTGATGCAAGAGAACAGGCTTATAGTACCGTTAAAGCAATTTAATTAAACAATAATCCCACTTCTACAACAATGTGTTGTGTGGATGTCCACGTAAAATTGAATTTGTCATGTATATAAACTGCAAGAGAAAATAACTTGGAGAAAAAAAACAGCAAAAGTTAGAACATACACACAAAAAAAATACTGACTTAATTTATGCTATGAACATGTATAACACACCTTATGCTGAGTTTTAACTTTGAAACCAGTAACTGAATAATAATCACAGTTTCCAACAGGCAGTTCATATTTCAAACAAGCTCTCTAATGAAACTTAGCTGTTTAGACAGAGGTTTATGAAAAAATAAATACACCGTTACCTGGACTAGAAATACGGTCACGGTATTTTGGTATATCACTGCTCAGTGTCTGAAGCATAACCCACATCGTGAATGTGAAGAGTGCAGCAAGAAAGCCATAAAATACCAGATAGAATAGAAGGATCAAACCTGTAAAGAAAAAGCTAAAATTACTATTTTCATTTCAGTTAATTCCATTTAACTACTTTGAAAATCAAAAAGGGAAATAAGCAATACAATGTTCAGCTTTGGTGTTCCCCTGCAATCCCTTGCCACTCCTAACTGTAGTTACAAGTTAATACGCTTCCAGCACTGCACAGCACAAAACAATGCATGCAAAAACATTTTTTTCATACTTTCTGACTCTTAAAATTCACAGGCCATTTTGGTACCTCTTTTAAGAGAGAAGCACTGAAAACTGCTCTTCGGGCTACACAGGAAAGCAGCCCATTAGAAAAAAAGAATAGTTTAATTTGTTTAAGGGAATTATAGTTTTGTATATGGAAAGGAAGGGGCTGTAGGGAAGACAAAAGAATTGAGTGAAAGGATAAAATTATTACACTGGATCCAGAACAGTGATCGGTGCTTCAATAACATAGTTAATACTGCTCCACACAGGACATTCATTCACATTTATGTCATGCTACAAGAGATCTCTAAGGGTAAAAATGTTTTGTGCTGCATATTTTTGAAGGCAAACCAAGTTCTATTCAGACTTAGCAAAGTCTTTGCCTGATACACCCATCTGCTTTACCAGTCTACCTCGAGCATCTGGCACTGCTCCTGGACTTTACCAGGTGTCACTGGTTTCAACTTGACAGTAGCTTAAGGAGGAGCTCCCCAAAATCCGAGATAATAGCCTCAAGGAAACTGCTTACTACAATTGCAACAAATAGCTAAATGAGAACAGTACTTAGCAAAATAGCTCGAAAACTTGTGATGAAGTACTCTTCTTCCCGTTCTTTTCCCTTCCCATTTTTTATTATGCACGCACAGACATGTACTCTTTATTAAAAGGTAAGTTGTTTACAATACAACACAATTGACAAGTCAAAGTTAAAATCTTACTTTAGAGATGACAGGAACTCAGATCAGCTGCAGAGATTCTCAAATAACTTTCTGCCCTTTTTTCTCTAAGGTATGATGCATAACTCTCATCTAAAAGACTTTTAAAATTTGAGACAGCTCAATTTCCTTGGTTTTGTTTTCGAAAGTTCTAAGAATATGTATTGATGATTACTATTAGATAACATTTTAAAATTTACATTTACCTGGAAATAGTACTCAATTAAAGATGAAGCATATATATACTACATGGATGGAAGATCTACTAAAGAGACATTTAAGATTCAACAGAAATTGTTTTATTAACAATAACTGTATATAATACTAACTTAAAAAGACTATGTGATCCTGTTTTAAGGCTGAACACCTGGGACTTAAGGACACATGTACAGCCATTGTCAAAAAGAACGGTAGCTATACAAGTATTGAGGAATATTTGCATAGATCATCATCTTTAAAACCTTTCTAACTCAAAAACTTAACAAAATGATGATGCAAATTAAATTTTTATAAAATAGTCTAGTCATCTCTAAGGAAGCCAAAGAGACACAACTCTGGTCAAGGAAAGCACATCAAAACCATTTTGCAACATTCCACCACTGACAATTCATTCTATGAGAAAATCAAGTGCGGTATTTTTCACCACTCCATAGAAAAGGAAAAAGCAAAAGCAAAAATGACTATACCCCAGAGATGCATACTGTGCGCTGGAAGGTGACAGAAGGAAGCCTAACCACTGGCTCCTGTCCCAGAAGTTATGCTTGCATTTTGCATTGAAATATTCCTAGTGTACTACAGCCCCCAATAATCCATGACTGCTAAAGATGCAAGTACCTGTATTACTTCTGAAAGAATTCAGTGTACATATATCAAAAAAAGAGGTGGTTCTCAAATTATCTTCACCATAATGTAAGTTCTCTGCAGCAACCAGCTGAACATTTTGTTTTGGTTTTCAATTTCACATGTTGAGAAAGTTACTTACCAATCTGCAATAATCTGAAAATGATCAGCTATTTGGGAACCACTGAGATCTAAGATACAACACAGTGATTAGAAGTAGCAAAGTACATGAACACAAGAACAAGTTTACTCTACACTGAATAGGACAGCTAGACATCTATGTCTAAGGCTATTTAGAAGCTGAGAAGAGCATATAAAAACAAATAGTAGAAATCCTAACCAACAAAATCTATTACGGAAATTGCAGCTGTATTTGGCACACCAGTAATCTGCTTTACCTATAAGCTTACAATTGCTTTACCTAGATCCAAAACACAACAATATTTTAATTAATATCCAATGTATTTTGAGTATCACAAAAACAAATTCACTCCCTCACAAAAACCTTCGGTCAGCTCCCATTTTGATCCTTAAAAATTAATCAAGTATTGATCACACTTTCACCAAGCTGTCTAAAAAGCAGTTTGCATCAAGTGACCAAGACATTCATTAATGAGTTCCAAAGGAACAGAAAAAGCATTTGTCATTTAAGCACCTTCTGTGGCAATTAGCATAAAAGCAAGAAAGTCAGGGAAATCTTTTTCATTGAGCTATTGCAGAAAACATCTGTATATTAATTTTCAAAAGATCATGCCTGACTTAACCAGGTAAAAACAAATTAAAAAAAAAATCCCTGCTCCGTTGTTTATTACTGATGGGCATAACAGCACCACAGTGGTGCACTTCTAAGCAGACACAGCCCTAAATATAGTACTGCTCTGGGCCAATACTATCACACACCATCTGCAATACTGGCCTTGGATCTCATTTTGAAGCACCCTGAACAGCTGATCCAAACCTGCTACAGCTCTCTTCCTTTGTTCCCTCAGGTGAGGCAATGGTGCCTACCCACCTACACCACCACCTCTCTACTCCACAGGAGAAGGAGGCTGCTGGAGTCCTCTTCCCCTGCCAAGAGCTGCAGCAGGGCATGACTAGTACGTGTAGGCAGTCCCTGGGGAGCCCTCATGTCAACACAGGGAGTGCCTACACTGGGCAAAACAAGAGGGACACAGATGTCTAACACAGTGATCAACTCCACGGTGGATACTGACCGCAGTGTGAACCATCACTCCCAGCAACACCATATCCACCAGGGCTGCAGCGGTAACAAGGCTAAACAGACTGTTCCTAGTCACAGCCCTGAAACTCCACTAACCTTTCCAGTCATAGAATCACAGAATTGTCAGGGTTGGAAGGGACCTTAAAGATCACCTAGTTCCAACTTCCCTGCCTGGAGGATGATTAGAGGGCTGGAGCACCTCTACTGTGAAGACAGACTGAGAGAGTTGGGCTTGTTGAGTCTGGAGAAAAGGCAGCTCCAAGGAGACCTTATTGTGGCCTTCCAGTATCTCAAGGGGGCCTTCAAGAAAGCTGGTGAGGGGCTTTTTAGGATGTCAGGTAGTGACAGGACTAGAGGGAATGGATTGAAGCTAGAGATGGATCGGTTCAGATTTGACGTTAGGAAGAAGTTCTTCACCATGAGGGTGGTGAGACACTGGGACAGGTTGCCCAGAGAGGTGGTGGAAGCCCCATCCCTGAAACTTTTTAAGGCCAGGCTGGATGGGGCTCTGGGCAACCTAGTCTAATGGAGGATGTTCCCACCCATGGTGTGAGGGTTGAAACTAGATGATCTTTAAGGTCCCTTCCAACCCTGACAATTCTATGATTCTATGATTCTAACTATTCAACGTTACCTGCAGCAATGAAGATGAAATGCTGTCTTTATGGTTTGTCAGATTCTGTGATGCAACTGATCTTATCGCCTGCATGACCATTCTTCAATATCTTTAACTACTGGGATTTAAATACCTAAGTAATGTTCCTAGTGACTCCCACCAATGCCAGCAACAAGGACTTTTTGGTCTACCTGCAGATGGATTTCCTTGCCTTAAAATCAACATAACTATATACACATTAGAAAAGCACTAATTATGTTTCAACTTCATGCCCTAGACATTTGAGATTTACTGTTTTCCAAATTTTGGGTATGGCAGGGCAGGAGAGGAAGAAAGAGGGACAGAAAACTTCACAATAAAATAAAACCTCAGTCCTGTGTTTTTTCACATTATGCCAGGGCTCCACATTTAACATGGCTAAATGCTTCAGGAGACCATAAAAATTGTTAAGTGCAACACTTGTGAAGAATCACAAAAGCCAGCACTTAATGTCAAGATTAAGCATTTACAATACACAAAGAAAAAAAAAACCAACACCCCAAATACTCTCACTATATCACCGAAGCTTACTGATACTGCAACAAGAAAACACAAGCCTTCATTCTTGAGAGCAATCTATGTCATGGAAAATAAAATATTTATTGATTTCTCAAATGCGCATTTCTTATGATAGGCAGTATCATGGAAAAGTTTATTAAGATTTTGACTGCAGTCATATGCTTGGCTGTGCAGGAATTTTTACATGAACTACCCACCTGCCACAACACAAAATAAAAGCATTGTGCTCAAAACACTGGTAAACAACACAGAAAAATCAAATGAGGAAAGCAGCAAAACCTTGACAGCACTCTATGTCCCAGAAAGAACTCAGTGAAGACTAGACAGAAGCAAAACTGGGTCTTTTGTTATAGTGACTGACAAGACTATTGACATGGCGGAAAATTTTCCTAAAATCAAGGTGTTGATTTTTTTGGTGTTTTTTCCTGTTTATTCTTTTTTTTAATTTCATGCATATATTTATAGGCAGAAGGATATAGCTAAGCATTCAGAAGAGTATTCAGCAGGTCCAAATTTTATGATTCAAGACAGTACCACTTGTACCTTTAACACATTGATATAACTAGCTTTACAGAAAGGCTTAAAAAAGATTGATATGGCATCTAGTGTGACCATAAACGAAGTATTGCTAGACTTAAAATTGCTTTTTTGGAGAGAGGTTATTTTTTGGTAATCTTGTTTACCATCTATATTGTAAGAATATGTACACATTTGAGTGTGTAGTGAGCATGCCATTACAATCCTTTCACGATGATCTCATTCTATTCTTGATGTAATTATAGACAGGCACATCACCTAGCCATTACAGGCAGAGCCAGATGCTAATCTTCCTTTCACTTATAGGAACAGTAAGGCCCTACATGGCAGTCTTCCAAGTTCTCCTTTCTTCGCCCTACCTGACTACACCCTGTATGGAACCCAAGAACCAATCCTCCTTCGCAACACCTCTGCCAGGACTACTAGCACCCCTTATGCCTTGTTGTTGAGAATACTACTGACTCAACGATTTCTTTCCCAGTACTTTCTGTCTCTAATACAACAAAGGATGATGTCAGACAACTAAAAAAATGTAAGGGTTCAGTAGGGTTGAGCTTTTCTTGTTAGATTTAGATGCCAATTTGTGAAAGATTCAAACTGACATCCCTCAAGTCTGCCAAAAGTAAAGTCTCATGTTTTACAGCAAGAGGAGACTTGGTACAGGGTTTTTACCAAACTTTAAAAGGTAACATACCTCTGTTACATGACAAATAAGTACAGGAGATGCTTGCGTTTGATCTTTTAACAAATCCTGCTGTAGATATGGCAGATAAAGATGAGTACTCCAATGCTCAGAATCTCAGAGAATCACTGCCTTGCAGCCACAATTTACATAAGACCGCAGGACTGCTTCAGACTAGGGCAAAACATGCATGTACTGTGAATAATTATTTAACAGTTTCTCTGCTGCTTTTGTCTTATATGTGTGAGGAATTTCGTTTGAGACAAGAGAAATCTGCATGGAAGAATCAGAGCCAACTGAATTCTTATGCTGCCCCTGGAGACACCACAGCTGAGCAGACCGGCAACCAGAGCTCTCCTCTCTTACCACCCCACCTTTCAAAGGAGAGACCAGCAACAGAAAAGGAACAACAGTCAGTGAGACTGCTCTAAACTCACATGAGCACTGTAAGAGCAGAAGTGACACCAAATTCTGCATATTCTTCTTTGCCAACAAAGCCAAGCAATTAGTGTTCAGCAATTAAACATAAAGCCACACATGACCTCCCAAAACAAAGATTATAATTTACTTAATATATATAGGTAATAACATTAAATATTGACAAAAAATACATTGACAACTTACAGTGCTGCTGAAAAGTCATTTCTTAATGTCCAGGCTAAGAAAAAGGTATATAGCACTACCTAAATACCAATCATCTAAACCAATTAAAAAAAACTTATTAATGAAGTAAAATTATTCAAACGGTTATCTAAGTCTCCACATCCTTTCTCATGGAAAAAACATCTCTTATGAAGAAGCTGGCCATAGAAACTCTATTACCAACTAACTAATATCAACTTCAATCACCTTGACCTTGGACTAGCAGCACTGTAAATGACTTATCCTACCAGACAGATTTAAACCATAGAAGGTTGCTTCAAATTCACTTTTTTGAATAGACAGGTTTAAACACAGAAGGTTCTTTCATTTAAAAAAAAAAAAGTTAAAAGCTATTTCTAACGTGTCCACACTTCTAATGAGTCTTTGTGCTCATCAGTTTCATGACACAAGACTTCTGCAACCCATACACCCATTCATCCAGCCCAGACACTCCAGGAAACCTGCCTGTACAAAAAGATCACTAGACAACAGCATAGTGGAAATTTCCTCTCCTTTGCTATTCAACTGGCAGAGTAGCTCACAAGGTCTGATTTCCATTTGAATGGAGAGCAATGCATACAAGAGCTAGGGCTCTCTCTTGACAGACAGGAGACACTGGCACAGCAAAGAAAGCACATCCCATGCATAGTCTGCTTAAGACTACTCCTCACTATTTCAACATTAGTATTCACTGAGATTGTGTCAATGCCAAGGATATATTGGCCTGTTCCTTTACACCACGCTGAGATTCTTGTTGGTTTTGTAAGCACAACTATTAAGTATCCCAACTACATCCAAGTTCTGGGAGGAGACACAGCATTTTCTAAAGTCAGTAAACACGTCCCATGAGGACTGAAGAAACATCGTAATATTAAGCATTTATACAATTGCTTAACATGAGAAAACATACTCAGAAAATCCAAATATTTTTATTGGAAGCAATAAGATTACGATAACATGCTTTTCAGATCATAGGAAAGCAATGGAAAGACTACCTGAAAATGGGAAAACAAATACTGCCTTCACAAGCTTTACTGGAGAACCTTCATTTAAGAAAAACAAAAGGCCCAAAAGCCCTACGTTGGAACAAATTTAGCACAACGACTTGGGCCTTACAAATTTTGGGGTTGTTTGTTTTTTCTTTGTTTGAGGTGTTTTTCCTTCAGTCTCTGACCTGCAGCTACCATCTAGAAGTACAAAGGCAATTCCTGCTCATTCATTCTCAATTCCCTGCGAAGCTGGAGAGCAGCGAGTCGGGTAAGGAATGGATGGCGAAGAGCAGCTGCACTGATATGCACGCAGGCTGCCAGCAGCTGAGAGA
>NW_009721176.1:0-61400 GCF_000703405.1 Apaloderma vittatum
TCTGGGAGCCGGCCCAGGGAACTCACCATATGCGTAAATAAAACTCTCATTTTGTTGTTTTCCAAAGAGTCTCTGAAACTCGAGGGAACGTTGCCTTAAAAGAAAAAAGAAACTTTCAGAACTACAGAACTTGCTCTTCGCCCCGGTGGTGGTGGAAGGCCCAAATGTGCAGAATAGCTACTCTGTGTTCCTCTGATGTTTGAATTAATTTAGCTGCAATTCTGTCAGGGATTCTAAGCAAGAGTGACACAGAACTTCAGGGACCACCTTTAAAAGAGTAGTCAAGAGCATGGTAACAGTGGCTTTTATGTAGGAGGGAAAGCTGAAATGAAGCTTTTATTTTCCTATTGGTTTCTGAATAGAATCCAATCATTTTAGAGAAGCAAAACAGCTTGAAAAGTAATGCTTTTAGAACTGAAAAATTAAACTCTGAATTCACAATCTCACTTTTTGTTCTAACTGCTGCTGGGGTTAGCACAGTTTTTATTTAGTTGTGCCCCAATGTGCCTTTGTTTGTGATGTGAGGGTGATCTAGACCCGTTGTGTGATTTCAGGTTTCTGCACTGAAGAACAGACTGAAGAAAGTCTCTACAACCACTGGAGATGGTGTTGCAAGAGCATTTCTAAAAGCACAGGCATCTTTCTTTGGGAGCTACAGAAACGCCCTGAAAATTGAACCCGTAAGTAGGAAATTAATAGGCGTAAGATGTAAATCTGCAGCTGTGGTGGGGAAAAACCTATTGAGAATTAAAAGGGTAGTATAACCTACTTTTACTAAGGTCAGCATTGTGGCTCTTAGGCTGACTAGTACTGAAAACAGTGTTCCAGTGTCCAAAAAAAGAAAGAAGGGTGACAAGCATGATCAATCACACCGGGAGAAAACTTCTCATGGAAAGGTGTGGGTGTTGCTTGGTTTTGCAGACAGCTAAGTTAGGAGAGAGATGATAAAAAAGTGTAAATTAATGCTCATAGGAAGCTAGTGCAGAGTTGACCACTTTCTCGCACTGCAAAAGAGGTAGTAAAAGATACACTTTTTACACAATACATCCCCAACTGTGAAACATGCAAATTTATAGAATCCTGAAGTTTAAGAACATAATTAGTAAAGAAGTTGTGATTTTACAGAAAAATTAGGAATGCCTGGAGTTGTAACTATTGACAGTAGATGTTCTGTTAGGAAAATTCAATCTCTTCTGCTTCAGAGTTAATCTCCATTTAGAAATGATTAAGTGCCGTCTCAACAGGGGAGCGTTTTTTCTCTGCTTTTAAAGTATGTAAATTTTGCTGATAGACAGTTAGAGATGTGGTAAATAGGATGAGGAACGTTCAGGTATAAGTCATGAGAGATGTTCCAGAAACATGAGGGATGAAAGGTACTAACTGCAGAGTGACCCACAGAATATTTCCAAAATATTCTATGTTCCCTGTTTCTGAAGCAGGGGAAATTAACACATGTGCAAGTCAAATGCAGTGATGAATCTCAGCGTGGTGTTCACAGGCTCATTTGAACTACTGTTGTTTAGACCTATGGCTCTTTAACAAGGTCTCTGTAGGGGACAAAACATGTAATACCTTCTTCTCTCATCTGCAAACATTTGGAGGCAGGCTGGAAAACTGGTGGTAGCAATGGAGAGCATGAATACCACTGGGAGCCGCTGCGTTCCGAGTGTAACTGGGGAGGCTAAATGAGTAGTGAGAATGAAGGCTTACTAGCTGAGAAGAGGTGTTGTGTTTTGTGTTCTCCTGCTCTGTGAAGATTAATGAAGAGATCTGACATCGAGACAAATACTAATTTTAATCATGATGTTAAAAGACCAGAAGTTGGACTACAGGCAAAATTTTTCTTGAGGTTGAGGATGTTTCAGTAACTAAAGTCTCTTCCGTACTATAGTGTCTCACCTGTTATTTTTAAAGCAAGAAGGCAAAAATAGCTCAGTTTGAATTTTAATCAGTACAGTTGCTGCCATCAAATAAGCATCATTCCAACAATTAATATTCAGAGTTCAAAAATTACTTTTGAAGTTAGCAGGAGTCCTTCCACATCTTACAGGGGGAATTTGTGTGTCGCATGTGGAAAAAATGAACTGTATTGACTTCTTTGTGTGTATCTGGGTGTAAGCGTAGGGCTTTTAAAGCATCTAAGGTGATATAATGAGAGGCATTTTAAAACATTGTCCGTATAAATAACAAAAATGCAGCCAGCAAGGCACTCTGGCTCTAAGCCTCCTTGATCCATAGCGGGGAGGCACTGACTTCCCTTCATCCATGCAGCCTCCCTTGTTCTGCGATGCTCCTCCCAGGAGTTGCCAGGCAACTCTGGGAATATTGGTGTATACTTTGCCTGGATGTGTGTGTGAGATTAACTAGTTAAGGGATTTATGAAGAAAAATTAAAATTTAAATTGCTTCTCTGGAAATACCATCTGGTATTTTGAAGGCTGAACGTTAAAGATGAGCATTCGAAATCAGCTGATGATGGCACGCCCTTAGAAAGCGCAACTTCCAGGGACAGCTAACCTGAGGAAGTAGAAGAAATTGTTTGGTTTAGTTTGCTTATCGTTCCATCAAAGGAAACTTGTAAACATAATTGCATAAACATGTCATAAAATCTGATGTTAATAATTGAGAAGTTTTCGGGACTTTCTTTCCCAAATCCTTTTATAAATTAAAAATTTAGTTTCTGGTTATACATTCTGATATTAAGATTTAGATATAGCAAATATGCAAGTGTTTCATGTGTTGAACGTACCAGAGTTAAACAACCTGCATTCCATTTCCAGTTTTGCCGCAGACATCCTGCAAAGTATTAGACAGATCATAAAACTACTTTATGCTTAATTTCCATTTTCAAATATGCCAACAGTAAATACAGCTACTGAGAGGCTTAGAATCATAGAATGTATTGGGTTGGTCTAGTTGCTGTTAGGAACATCGCACTTAAAAACTATTTCAAAGCCCTTGGAAAACATAATCTGGAAAAGATGCAGCAAAACTCCAATAGTGTGTGTAGTGGGTAAAACAATTAGGAAATGTACTTGCTAAGTTCACAAAAGAAAATGAGATTGTGATTTAATAACAAAGTGTGGTAACTGGCAATTAGTAAGACATCTTGCAATTTTAAGCCCCACGTTCTCTGTTGTGCTGCACCTCCAAGGCTGCACGTGAAATAATCTGCTCTGCTCTCGCCCGGTTCCCCCTTCTGCGCAGCAATTATGTTCATTGTTGTTTCCTGTCAGCTGATTAGCTCCGTTTGCTTGAGTTTGTGAATTATGCTAACAAGTGCTCAAAGTGGTCACGATACGCATCTTGCCACGTAAATATGGAATGAGTTTCTTGTTGAATAGTGGAATAATATTGAAGTGTGTGCGGCAACTCTTGCATTGTTTTCTGTTGAGGCGTTGGAATCCACAAGGACCACATTGGCTGTTGTAATTTCCTTTAAAAATTGAATGTCTGTTTGGAAAAAAATTATTTTGCAACTGTTACTGGTGTAAGGGTTGCAAATTCAATAGTTTTGATGTTTCTGAGACAAATAGAGAAGCAAATAGCCTCTAGGAAAAGAACATATTTTTAAATACCTCTGTTGTGTGGGTTTTTTCTCATCACCTTTGCTTGTCTTAAATACAGGGCATAAACAATACCAAATGTGATGTGATTCTTTGCATTTGATGTCCCATTAATAAAGAAATCTGACTGTTCATTTAAAACCATTGATATTTAGGAAATAAATTCAAAGCAGCAGCTTTTCCTCCCTTCATAGCTTTTGTCTCATGAGACAATGTAATTTCATAGAACATCTCATCTGGTATGAGTTGACTTCTTGCAATAAATGGTGTGAAGCTATTTGTCGTTATTCTGTGTAGACCTAGAATGCGTCGCAGAACAGATTTTAAATTTACATTATACATAAGCATAGTAAGAGCTCTTACTCTGTTCAGAAGCTTTTACTCTCAAGACACAAAGTTTATGTAATGTATGTATGAACCAGCACACTGACAGTGAGGATGTTACTGTTGTGCTAAATTTTCTGAGGCCTTCACTAATAACTAGAACTTCTGCATGAAAAAACGTATCCAGATAATGCAGTCTGAAAGTCTAATCCTAAGATTTATGTAACAAAATAACTGATTCAGTTATGTTTCTTACTCTGTATATGTGTTTGCTGTTAAATCAGATTTTAAGTGTGGGAGAAGGTCGGTTACATGTGGTGTGCTCACAGTCTCCACAAACCTCTGTCACTATTAAGGACAGTTTGACACATGGGCAGCTCTGTGTTTTCTTGGCTGTACTGAGGCAGGTTATTATCTTCCTGAATGTTACCTACATTTCTAGCAGGGATACCAATGTGAGCATTTTGTTCGCTTGAATGACTCTTTTTTTAATTCCTGTTTTTTTGCTGTTTGCAGAGGAAATGTTTTTATCATGATCTAAATATCTAATTCACAAAAGTAGGGCATATTCAACAGAAATAGCTGTGTAATTATCATGTGTGTGCAAAGGTGTTTGTATTACTTAATAGTTGTGTGTTCGTTGGTAGCTGAGGGGGGAAATGAGAGTTGGAGCTGGCAGATGCCGGCGGTCCACTTTCTTCTGCTGACACCTAGTGGGTAGAGACAACACGGAGTTGGGTTTCTTCCCCAGACAATCGTTAAGAACCAACCTGTGCAGAGAGGTAAGCTCCCGGTGTAGGCTGTCCCAAAGCAGAAGCTGCATAGGGAGTGATAAAATTCGATGCATTGCTTGTAGGTTTGTGTTGCTACTACAGCTAGTAGAACTAGAGTGAGCCATGTGGGTGCTTTTTCACCTCGCTTGGGTATCATAGTTTAGCAGCAGGCTCCAGGTTTGACACAGAGTCTTCTCAAATGAGCAGCTTTCTCTCTGTTCTCTGGGTACGGGGTCACTCCAGTGAGGTTTGCAAAGGGAGCTGTGCATGCTTAATACAACGTTTTCTAGTCTGACGGATTTGAAAAGCTTGTTTACTTGCACTTTACTTTACAAATCTATGTATTCTGAACAGGCATTTCTACTTCCATGTCTTGGTTCCTTTTGTCTGTATTTTGTTGCTATAAATCCACCCCTGGTGGTATTTAAACCATCCCTGGAGGTATTTAAAAGATACATAGATGTGGTTCTTAGGGACATGGTTTAGTGGTGGACTTGGCATTGCTAGGTTAAATTTTTTTAATTAAAAGTTTGCTTTCAGTCCTCAGACTGAGGTAATATTGTCGTTCGTAACATCCGCTGATTTTTACTTACTTCCAAAACATATGGAATAGTAGTTGGGAGCTTCCTGAAGCTTTAACAGGCTGGTAATGAAACATAACTGTGATACATAACTACTGGTACTCCAGTGATTCTCACAGCGGACAGTACTTTTAGTAACTCTTGTATTATATACTGTTGTCTTGCTGTAAAAGCTTCTACATAACCCATATCTTTCAGATTGAACTAGGAACATAAACAGTTATTGATACTAACTTGAATGCATTGAGAATTACTGATAATGTCAATGTCTTTAATGGAGTGTCAATTAATTTCTTCTATATTTTCATGGTTAGTGATTCATTCTTGTTCAGGCTTATTGGCCTGTGCAACAATTATTTGTATTACTGGATAATTTCTGATTAAATTTAATTGTTCTGAATAGAGTTAGTGTAAATTTAACCTGAATATTCCTTTGATGCATCCACGTAAGAGGAAACGGAAGATTTTGGAGGCAGAGTCAATGCATTTTTCTCCTTCCACGCTTTTTATGCGTGCACTTTGGTGAAGTTACTTGCTAATTTGTAAAGTAGACAACAATGTATTCAAGACATTACAAAACGTTTTCTAATTTTAGTGTGAAACTACGTATGGAAACCTATATATGCATTATGTATTCTGGTTTTCAAACTGCTTTAGCTGAACTACACTGTGTCTATGTATATATGGTTTTATGTATATGTTGCTGCTGGTACCCTGTCAAAGACTGATAATTTGTGTTTGGATTCTAAATAGAGAAGACAACATTCTGCGCTCTCTCAGAACTGTAACTTTGATGCAGATTTTCTTTTGATATGATGCAATTTGAGCAACAGTAGGGAAAAAGGCCATTATGAATAGGGGGAAAGAAAAGGTTAACTTTTTCAACATAACATTCAATTCAACTTAAGGAAAAAAATGTAATAAGCCTTTTCAGTTTGTGGTTTTGTTACATCTGGGGCCCTGTCACTGGGTACCAATGCAGTGCTCCATCTGCAGGGAGGGAGCCAGAGGATGCTCTCCAGTTCCTTTGCCCAACATTGTATTGATGTAAAGAGCTTGAAATGCAATATACTTAAGATGTGTTGCTGCCTTATGCATTGTGAGTAGGTGTGAGCTTTTATTCCATCCCTGTTAAGAATTCCTTCCTCGGAACCTGGGCTGCTCTTTGTCAATATCGTGGTAAGGATCCTTCCGTACACTCAGTCGTGCTGTGGTGCTAAGGTACTGCGCAACCGAACTTGAGGAATTTCAGTGTTGCGGAGTACCCTTAGTCCGAATTTTAACCTCGGGACATGGGATCCCGTTCAAATGAGATGCGTAAATTTCTCAAAATTTTTTAGATAATTAGGTGCAACTTAGCACTTAAAAGGCACGCACCTGCCGTCGGGATGGGACACAGCTTGGCAAGCATCCATTAGAAACTAATAATGTAATTTCCTGTATTTGTTGTAACTTCTTATCAGTAACACAGATTGATACGTTTTTCAGGAAGACATTAAAGCAGCAGAGTGATGGCGTGACATAAGGCCACTGTATTAATTATTTTATATCAGTCTCTTGCCCAGACTAACACTGTAAATTGCTTCAACAGTTCCAGATTCATGAGAGCTGAGTGGGACAGAAGTTGGAAAAGAGAAGTAGGTGATGTGTGGTGCACAGTGAAAAAGCAAATGCCGCATGAGTCCAAAAGGAAATTTTGTTGGAATGTGTGTGCAGTCACATAAAAAAGTGCATGTTACATACTGGTGCATAATTCATTTTGAAAAGGCTTTGTAGCATTCAGTGCTTTATCTACTACGAAGTGCGATTGTTGCCATGGTGAATTATTTTTTTAAGCTACTCAGTGGAAGAGTAAATAGTTGTTTCCAACTCCCAATAATTGCCACATCCCAGTTACTTCCTTTCCACAGCCATCTTTTGTAGAGCTTTTTTTATTTTATGCCTGTGTGTTTTAAATGTATGCATTTTATACAGAGCAGATCCTTCCCTTTTGCCAGAGTTGTCTCAGTAGGTCAGGGTTTTAAGAGTGTTTGTCCATATATAGAAAAAATGAAGAAGGAAGATCACTGCTGGGTATATTACATGTGCGCAAACTTGTTAAGAAAAACCCAAACTGCAAGGGAAACGATAAGCTGAAGCATATAAAATACAGGTTTTTTTTCCTTTTTTACTTGCAGTTTTATTGTGCTCATTTTAAAGTTAGTCCTGATGTGTATTTAACAGGATTCTTTTCCTACCCATCCTTGCTTTTTTCCTGTTCAGGTGCTGTTAGCTCTCGAATATGTGCCTGTGTAGACAGTCTAGTAGTGCCTAAATGATGATAATTTCTAAATCTTATCCTGTTGACTCTACTAACAGATAGGAGCAGACAGTGAAAGCAGCATTGACAGAAACGGTGTGTACAACCTGATGTTTGTATGATAAAAATGGAGATAAATTGAATTTCTCTATATTCTGGAACCAAAATGTTAGATTTTTTTTTTTCCTAGTATGAAGAGTCTGTGGTTTGTGACACTTTGAAGACCCTAGTTTTCGACCATCTCATTTAGAAGCTACCTGTAACTGTTGTAATGTTTTACCATGTATGGAAAGTGTTCTAGAACATATACTACCCAGAATTCAAAGTCACTGACTGCAAAAGATTTTTTGGGGAAAGACAGTTTTGTTTGTTTTCGGTGTGGTTTCTCTTTTCATTTCAGTCTTGTTGCTGTGTTTTGTCTCTGAGCATTATTGTTGCTATAGACAAGCTTTAGCTTTTGCTTTTGCTGGTTTAAACCTCTAAAATGGCTCTTTTTCTAACAAGCCTTTACTGTTCTGCAAAATGCATTTAATATTCTACATCTACGTCTGTTGAGATATACATATGTTAATGAAACTGAAAAGACATTCTCTTTAATCTCTTATAGCAGTCTGTTATGTAATAAGTAGAATTGTTCTGTAATTTCCAAACTGCCGTAAGATACTGCGTTGTGTCATTCTGTATGCCACGCTTGGGGGGGAACTAAGATTCTGAAGGAAAGGTGATTAAAATAGTGTTTGAGAAAGTTAGCATGACCCTCTGCTGAGTATGGCATTTCTGCTGTGAAAGATGCAAACTTTCCTGTCCATCATATGTGTTAAAGTAAAAACAGACAATTAAAAAAGTCAAACACCCCCCCTACGTGGGAATGGTTTTGTGCTTTGGTCTAGAAGCGCTACCCCGAGGAAGGCAGTGTGTGTTCTGCATCTTGTAGTGCACTAAGGAGAGCAAGAGCAGAGATGTTCAGTTCCTCTGGATGTGGCTTTCAGAACGCTGATGTTCACAGGGCTGCTTCTGAGATTATTAGTGTTTAACTGTTCCATGCTGACAGTTAAGTTTTTGTGGTATCTCACTTGGCTGGAACCTGTGAGCAAGCTGAAGGGATCTATCTGGTGTTTCATCGTGTAAGTAACTTTGCAGCCTCTGTAGAAATTATACGTTCAGCCATCAGACTGGGTAGGGTCACTCGCTGTGTCCTCCGTGTTGGTGCTGCAGAAATAAAACGTAGCTTTGTTCAAAAGCCTCTAAATCTTCCTATTACCAGGGAAGGCTGTACAGCGAAGAGCAGCTCCGTGATGCTTCAGCATTACTGTGGAAGGATTTGTACATTCAACTGATAAATTATTCGTCTGAGCCTTTCACACCTGACACTCTGTTTTTTGTGCTATTTTATACACTTGTTTTTGTTTTTTCTCAATTTGTTTCAAGCCTTTGTTTGTGTGTTTTAGACTGACTTTTGCCTTTGTTTTTATTGTGTTTTCTCCTGATACTGTACTTATAATTGAGACTGCACAGTCTCAGCAAGCAATGAAGCAGTGTGCAAATGCCGCCATGCAGGAAAAGTTGAAGATATTTCCTGAACTAATAAAGCGCAGGGGACTTAGAGTAGAACAACAAAGCAAGTAAACAAACACGAAGCATAAAATAACAGCACCTTTTGAATTCAGCTTCTGTGTAAGGCACTCAGTGACCATGTGTTTTCTAAAGGAGCTGTGAATAAGCTGCATTTGGTATTAGGAAAAGAAAACACAAAACACTCCTACCTACTCAACAAAAAAAAAAAAATTTGAACCACTAAAAAACTCACCCCAAAAGACTATTCAGGCACGTGAGTGAATTTTACATTCTCACCATGATGAGCAGCTGTACAACTGAACAGGAAGTATTACTTCCCGTGAAAGAAGATGGTAGGAGAGATGTTGGGTTTGGATTTGTTAGGTAGTCTTCAGTAGCAGGCAAACGTGATGAAATAAAGTGAGAGTGCCCAATCAGTTTAGGACCGAACTAATAGAGCTTCGTAATAGGAAAGCCATGGCGCTCTGTTCTTCCCCCACGCACTGTAGAGATTGTGTGTGAATTGGAGCGTACAGGTTGTACTCCTGCAGTGCAAAAAGAGTAAATGAGAATTGTTGGCAATGATTTGCATAGCTAGGTGATAGAGCTCGTACAAGGAAAGCCTAAAATGCTGTGGGTTTAAAGACAGAGAGAGACATTTGTGTGCGTGCCATAACTGACAGCGCAGCCTGACGGCTCTGGGTGGCGGGCAGCCGAGGAGGCTGGCTCTCTGTCAGCCGCACCGTCCTGCGGAGTTGCAGGGAGATATTCTGGTGCTGCCCTGGGGCTCAGCAAAATCTCCCGTGAGTGGAGCTTCAGTAGGGTGCTTGCTGGCCTCTTCGAATGCCGAGGACAAGCCTTCTGGGAGGGGGACACCTAGGAGGGGAGTGAGCCCCCTTTCTGGTTTGCCTCTTGCATGTCATCAGAGAATGGGGCAACTTTTTTCACAAATATGTTGATTATGTTATGGGCAGATCATCAGCGAAAGATAGTTCTGTCTCCTGACCAAAATGCTATATAGGCAAAAATTAATTTAACATTGAGGACCACCTGTTTTCTTTTCTTATGGTTTGGGCAGTACAGAAATGTAAACTCTGCCGAGGGCTGATCAGTGCATTGTTCTTTAAATCACACACTACTTCAGTCTAGTAAAACATCAGATGAAAAGATTCTGTCTTTTCTTATCTTTTTTCTCACCTAATTCATTGTTTTCTGTTTCTTTCATTCAATGAGTAGCAGCTTTTGGCAATGACAGATATTCTATTGTGACTGAGATATGCATTTTGTAAGTCATAACTTGGTATTTAAATAAACTGTGTATGTACAGCGTGCAAGATTTATGCAGAACACAGCTGGAGGTATTCTGCTCAGAATTCCTATGGTTTAAAATGTCTCTTTCAAGTTTGAAAATGTGTTGTGAAGTAGATACCATTATGATAATTGGAAGTTCAGCTTCTCTGTCTTGCTCTATTATTTTTTTTGAATACAATTAACACATCACACACACTTCACCTGGTCTCTCCTCATTTACCTCTGACACTTCCTTGATATTTATTTAGACACATGTGGTGTCTTTGCTTTGAACTCAATAGTTGGTATATTCACTAGGTTTTTTTTAATAATCATTTTTCTTGTTTATAGATATACAATTAGTTTGCATTGTTAGAGCAAAGTATACACCTTGACGTCAATTTAAGTCTTTTACTTATTTGTTAGATGATCAGGACAAAAATTGCATGAAGATTGTAGAGAAAACTATGATTACTCTCCAGTCAAAATACCTGCTGAGAAGTTGCAGAAGCAGATCATTTTATTATAGTTCTTGTGAGGAAACACTACAGAGAAGATATGCAAAAAGCTATCTAGAGAAAAAAAAATAAAATATGAATAATACATTTAATTTGGAATTTTATTTTCTTTAAGGTAGCATAAACATGAAGCACAGAACTCAGTGTTCTGCTTGAATTCAGCTTTATTCCTTCAGATTCAGCAGCAATACTTTTATTTCTGAAAACAATAAAAAGACAGTAAGTTAAAAATAAAACCAAATTTTTAAACTGGACCAAATAAAAGACTATTGGCATAGTTTTTGTATGTCAAACATTGTACAAAGTGTGCTGTGTTATGTAACATGTATAAAACTGTTAGAACATAATACTAATATCCTCCAGAAGACAACTAAAAGTTGTATAAAATAGTTTTTATAATTTTGAAAAAAATAAATAAATTATTGGACAGGTTAAATTTTCATGATACCACAGGACAAAATACCACAATACTGTATTTCATTTGTGGAAGTTAGGTTTGGATTTTTCTGGATTTTTTTTTATGCTTTATTTTAGTTTTAGAAACACTCCTAAGGCTTGGAGACTTAGTAAGGAATAAATCCAAAATCCAGTCTAAGCTTGATCCTTGTGATAAAGCAGGAAATTATTAATTTCATTAATTTTAGCTGCAGTTTGGGATGAACTGGGGCCATGTTTTTGTAGAGTTCCTGCTCACTGTCCATTCCTGTGGTATGTTTTCTGTAATACTTTCAGTAACTATTACTGAAGATGTCTGATATTTATAAATTAGTGTATTAAAGGAAAAAGGTGTCATCAACTGAGTAGGAATTAATTGTCTTTGTTTTAAAATTGAGTTGATAGACTCCAAGCTGTTCAGGTTCAGGACTCCCAAGGTTTTCATATGAAAGTACAAAGCTGTTTAGAAAAAAAGGAAAGTAAGCTGCCCCTTTGAAGGAGTTTTGTATAAAAAATGTGATTTTTATTCACACGAGAGGTTGGTCTTGAGCTCTCAGGCACTGCAGAGTCTCCCTTGTGTCCTGCAGCACCAGTTAGCTGTGAAACGGGAATCCACGCAGTGGGAACGGGTCTGAAACCTTGTCCGCGACAAAGGAAGTGTGGTTGTGACAAAATACAGAAATGACGTTGTTGGGTTACTTCACGTAGTCGTCACCATGGAGAGATCCATTGTTCTGCAGCCGCATCTTTGCTGGGTTGCTTAGGGAAGGGCACGATGCAGAAACCGTTAGAACGGGGCGTTTGTGAAGGGGACCCACAGCACAGTAATGCAAAACAAGAACAGTGTTGTCTTCCGAGGTGCCTTGGGCTTGGACTTCCAATTTTCAAAATGCATATTTAAAAGCATCTCTGTATAAAACTATTTGGAAGAGAGTGGGGTTTTCATTTTTTTTATGAAATCATTTTGTAATAAAATATTTCAAGTACTGGCTAAGCTGTAAAGCTTAGGGCTGATAAACAAAGCATCTGAAGCCAAATGGCCCTTCAGCTAACCCCAATTAAAATAAAGATTTCATTGCGCTCTGTCCTGACGGAGAGGGAACATATTGTTGCCTTTAAGGGAGTTTGGTTTAGTTAATGAAAGAATTTATTTCATTTTTTCAAATAGAGAACCTAATTAAATAAGTTTCAACTTGACTTGTAGTTGAGGACATTTTAACTCCTTAAAGGTTACTTCTGTGTCCAAGCGTAGCTGTCTTGAATAATTTCAGATGCAGTACTTATTTTTGTGATTTATATTGTAAGAAATTTTATAGCAGATCTCATGTGAGTATATGCCTGTTTTGTATATGCATACATATATGTTGTTGATTCTGAAAGTGTGAAACTTCTTACTGACATTGCTCTCATCAAGCACCCTCTTTGGCATCAGGTGTTACTCAGATTCTTCAAAGCAGTGTGGAAGCGCAGTGGCATGGTTTTTCTCTGAATGCCCTTTAAAAGCTGTAAATGATACATGTGCGTTGCTCACTCAGGCCATTAAAGAATTACTTCTGATGAAGCTCCCCAAGCAGCAGTTAAAGTCTGTATCACTAGAACATTTTTTCTTAGAGAGGATTAATGGTGAAAATGAAAGCAAGTCGTAAGGATTACAGATGTGATTAGTTTGTCCTCGGGATCCATCTGTACTTGTACAGGTGAAGTTCTTCCCCTTTGCCAGCTACTAATTTGTCACATATTCTCCACTAAGAATATGTGAAAAACACTTCTATCTAAAGATGCTTTCTTCTTACACGCAAGAACATTTTATACTTAAACTTGAAGCGGGCAAAGAAGGGAATGCTGTCGCTTACCTTAATTTCTTGCCTAAAATTTAGAAAGTGTTAAACGGCTGCTGTGTCTCTGGTAATAAAATCATATGAGACGAGTTCCAGGCTCTGTTGAACGATGGTGGATGACGCCGTTTGGCTGCCGTGTTTGTACTTGCTCAGTGTAGCAACTGTCGTTAAAAGCATTTAGTCAGCATTATACAGAAAGTGGTGGGTTCTTTCAAATTACTTGTTACAGAAGCTGAATCTGATCAAGGAAGTTCATGCTTAAGGTTAATAATTTTTAGTTGTAACAGGTATGTACCTGTTTTCCCCCAAACATATCTGTGAATATATAAATACATACTGGTTTGAAGCAGTGGCTTTCCATGTAATAGGGAGGACTTCTGGATCAAAATTTTTAAAAGATACGTATATTGCAGCCCCTCATTTGGGGATATTAAGCTAATGTTTGGAGTATGTGTTCTCTTCCAAATGTCATTTAATCGTGTTCTCCTTTACCAGTTGAATAAATTGCGTTCCCGCTCTCTTAAAATGAGTTTCCAGGGTGAGGAAAGTCTCCACTGAAGGGCTGTTGATTTCCCTAAGTCGAAGCCGTTCCTGGGGCTCTTGACTACTTTTGCTTCAGGTCAGTGCGATGCTGGATTTGATTGTTACCTTCAATTATGGAAGTAAATAATATCCAAAGAATTTCTACCTGTGTGAGGAAATAAATTAACTTT
Organism: Apaloderma vittatum; assembly: GCF_000703405.1. Lineage (NCBI taxonomy): Eukaryota > Metazoa > Chordata > Aves > Trogoniformes > Trogonidae > Apaloderma > Apaloderma vittatum. The sequence goes on from NW_009721176.1 coordinate 13,891, forward strand.
ATTTACACGTAAGTCATAAAATACTTAATGGTTTGGGAGAGGCTTGCAGGGGCTGTTTAGTTGAAAGAGAATGTTCTTTGCTGTGGGTGTGAACATGAATGAAATTAAGGACTAGATGGTATTGGAGTCCTAAAAATCTCTTGCTTACTCGGCATCTGTTACAGATCATGAGCAGTGCTGTTCTTTTCTCTTCTGCGAATTTCTGTAGATCATTATAATTAAGATGTGTTTCAGAAATCTCAAGAATAGTTGCCAAACGTAACCAAAAATAAAGCATTGCATCTAGCCAGAGTTCCAGATATGCTCACGCTGCCCTAAAGCTACATTTCCCGTCCATTACCTTGTCATAGTTTATTGTGCTCAATTTTAATTAAATTTTGATAGTAATTTTGCAGTCATAACTGACCTGAAAGTTTTCCACAGACTCTTACACCCACAGGATATTGCCCTGATGTGCTTGCCTTCTTTCTTGTTTTTCATCTTTTATCCAAATTCTGTTCTTTGTAAAAGTTGTGGGTGACAGAGAGTATGAAACAGAAAATGGAGAAAAAGGTACAATGACTTGACTGGCAAGTATTGGCTTACAATGAGAAGTAACCAACTGCCCTTTGTATTCTTTGGGAACACTGATTCTAGTAGTCATGTAAGAAGTTTTAAAAACTGATATATTTTATAAAGAATTTCGATTTTATTTATTTTTTCTTACACTCAGTGCAGTATGTAGACTCAGTATTCTGTTTTGTGCTTCAACATACAGGTGCTGAATCTTTAAATACAAAATCTACTGCTGCGATGCTGCAAGCTGCAGTTCTTGCTTTACTGCCTTGACGGGTGTTGTATTCACAAATGTTACGCACGGCTTTTGCTTTGATATCTCAGAGTCTGAAATGTTATTTTTTATGTTAAAAATAAAAGGGGAAATCATGTTGAATGATCAGTCCTTATTGCTATATAGGAAGCCGTGTAATATTAATTGGTTGTCAAATCCCGAAGAAATAACGGATTAAGGCGCTTGATGATAATGCCCTGCTCAGAAGCTGAAGTTTGCTGATGTCCCCAGCCTCTCCATTTAACGCAATTACAGATATGCATTCAGGACATTTGAGTGGATTGCATTTCATTAATACGATTTGAGCAGACAGTACTAAGTTGCTGTTGGGCCCGCTCTGACAGCTAATTACTGAAGTGAAGGGTGTACGGGGCTGGGAAACAATGGAGCACTTGTCAGGAACACTGCAACAATGCAGAAATAGTGCCGGATCTTGGCGTCACTCCTCTGAGTGGTTTTTCTCCTCTCTGCAGGCCAGCCTTAGGACATAGGTGATTGTGGTGGTGAGTTAGACTTTAGGGAAACAAAGCGTGTTACCATTGACTAAAATGCAATGTATAACTCGGTTCTGCCCTTTCCTGCGTTTAGTTCAGACGCTGGCATGTGCTTCTCCTGAGGGCTGAGCTCACCTCCTGGTTACAGACATCATTGCTCGTTTTCCCCAAAAAACATCTAGTATGGTTATGAGAGTACAGGAGATAATGTGAATATCAGACAATTTTGTAGCTTTTTTTACAAGCTTTTGCTTTCCCTTTGGAGGAGAAGGATAAGGAGTGACTTCTCATTGTCTCTTCCAGTATAAAAACCCCACAGGTAATCAAGTGAGGTTTGTAACAGCAAAGGTTCAAAATAAAGGAGAAGGAGCTGTTCTTGGTACAATGTGTAGTAATCCTGCCAAGCACTTTATCCAGTGATGCTGAGGAAGTTTGCATTGGTTTGGGGGAAGATTGGAGACGTACTTGGGAGAGGTCTCTGTTTGGGTTTATTTAACACACGAACAACGGCAGAATTTTCTTGAGATGGAGATCTCAGTCTGGTGGAGTCAGAGGGGAGACTTCAGGGTTTCTACCTTCCTGGTCTTTCCTGAACATCTGGTTACGATGATGTTGGAGGCAGAACAGCAGGCAGATGGACTTTTCATGTCATCAGTTATGGCCCTTGTGTTCTAAAACTGTAGTTTTCAACAACTCTTGCCAGTTTTGTTTTTTTTTAATCCTATATTTGGTCATCAACTGCTGGAAATGAGATGTTGCTAGAGAATTATGTTACTTGTCATAAAGTGAGAAAAAGCTTTGAAAGAAAAACTTGTTTCAGATGCTGAATGGGGAAGGCTCTCCTATCCCATCTTCATTTCGGCATTCTGAGGTACTTTGGTAACAGTGGTCTTTCAGAAGAGACGACGTTTTTGTTTAAGAAACCATGCTGCACCTTCAGCATTAAACACTTCCTATACCCATCTGAAAACCTCTTGTGCGCGTGTCGTTCTAGAGTGGCAGAAGCTAAAGCTGTGGTGTGGTCAGTACTGGGGAAGGGAGCTCATCTCCAGGCTTTTGTAAAAGCCTGTATTACCCAATGTGGTTTTGTCTTTATGATCTATCTGCAGAATTATTAAAAATAATATGATGCCGGGTAGAAAACATTTTATCATCCAATTCAACTGACTTCTGTGCTGTGAGAGGAGGTGTGGGTTATCGGTGGGTTAGCAATGTGGTTTATCTTGACGGCTGCATCTGTACCCCTGATTATAATGAGAACCTGCGCTGACGCTGAGCAGCTCATGTTACTTCGTCGGAGCGTCTCCCAAGTCCACAGGTGACATGGAAACAAGGGAACTGGTATTAAATACACTTGAGCCTTTATTACCTCAGTGATACTTGCTCATCTTTCTGGTTTTGCAAGGCATTTTTCTTTTTAAGCTTCAAATGTTTCAGTTAGTAAACAGAAACAGAGAAAACCGAGGCTTTTTTTTCATTCCAGTGACAATAAGGATCAGCTATATATGCTGATTTAGTTGTGTTTGCAAGCTGGTGACCTATACAAAATTCTAGCTTAGTTTCTTGGTCAGTGTGAAAACGCTCCTTTTAAAATGTACCACTTTTAATAACTCAAGAGTTATAACCAAGGTGCTTAATAGATTTTTGCTTTAGTATTCACTCACAAATAATTCAAAGATCTATAACGAGCCATACCGTCAGGCAGAGAAATGGTTGTAGTAGAAAAATATTCTATTTATTGTTGAATTTGAGTTGAATCTGAAAATTTTTGATTCAAATCTGCTGCTTCAATTGAATAGAAAAAGGACAGTAGCCAGTTGCCAATAACGGGTCCATTCTGCTCGATCAGCTCAAAAATTCATGTTGAGGTGTGAGTTGCTATTCTTGCAATTCATTTTACAAAACAAGTTCCAGACTGAGCTCTGCTTTCATGTATTCTCTCTCCATGGAAATTGTGTCCTTTTCCTCATTTCAAATTAGAGGAGTACAATGAAATCCTTATTATACATATTTATTAACAAGGCTTTCATCCCTGTGGTATTGTAACTATCCTCACTACTTTATGCAAAGAAATGGCGAGGAGAACTCACAAACGTTGGGGAGGTACACGATCACTCTTTTTCAAGCATTATTGCTCCTGCCTGGATTGATCTTGCATGTTGCTCCACCAGGCATTATTTGCGGGCCTTCCTTTCCATACATGGCTGATGGCATTGATTTTGTTTTAATTTTTGTTAATTTTGAAATAAATCACACTATAGACCTCATGCCAAATTCAGATCTCTCTGGGTGTCCGTTGTTAGAAAATCAGTGAGTGAGGAAATGGTGTCAGCTCCGCTGGCTGGCGTGTGGAGGGTTAAGGGAATTTGTAGCCTCACCAAAAAGTATTTGGTCAGGTACTCAGGTGCTGGAAATTTTCTTAGCAACATCAGTCACCTAGGAACATGATCATCTGCTGTTCTGGGGTAGAGATTACAGAGCTTAATGATTAGCTACTATAAGCTGCAGCTGATGCCAGACTCTACCCCCTTTACACCTAATTAGCCTCATTAATGAGCTCTTCTGCTCTCCACAGAGAGGGCTTCCTCCTTGGAATAGGAGGCAAAAATACTTCACCCAGGTAGATGTGCTGAAACCTTTAATTATTGCCCACACCTGCAAAGCTTTGTGTCTCTGACAGCAGTATTGCTTAGCTGAAATTGTGCTTATTTACAGTGACCACAGTACAAAGAATTAACTCTTTAGCACCTTAGCAATTGGTTTTAAGCTCTGGAAGTGTTCGGCTAGTGTATAAATTTAAGCACTCCAGTTTTATGCTTAGTAAAGTGAGGTGTCTGGTGGGGAGGGGTTGTGTGTGACAAAAATGGGTTTAGAAGAACTATTCTGTTAAACTCTGAAAAGTGAGTTTAAGTTGCTGTTGAATGTCAAATGCTGCATTACCAGAACTAAGAACACTGTTAGGCAAGGCTCATTCTTTAAATGAGCAACTTTTGCATTTGGAGCAATGTAATCTTGTGCTTTTAAAATATGGAAAAGGCACACATAGTAATCAATGTAGCAGACAATAACCGAGCTCGTGAACTGGTGTGATTCGCTCTAGTGTTCCGGCTTCTTGAAATTTCGTAGATTTGGTGTATTGTTTATTTGGTTTAATGGCTAAATAGCCATGTGACATTTTTGCATGTGCATTTGGGTCAAAGCAATTATACCCCTGTAGAGCAAATGTGTACGTACATTTATTAAATTACCTTAAGAGGCAGCTCAAGTCAATTCTAGTTTTTAGCAGGGAGAGTTCAAAATGATAATTTTTCAGTGCAAATACTTTGTGGTTATTTAGTAACTCTTTCCACAGTAGCCAGCTGTCTTGGATTTTCAGTGGGTGGTGCCTGCTGTGAAAATATCTACTAGCCACTGTGTAGATAGTCCGTGCCACTGGAAAGAATGGGAAGATGAAGCGAGCAGGTGGTGAGCGTTTTCTTTTGCTGTGGTTTCACGTGTGTTCACCTGGCTGCCTCGGCTCTGGCCCCTCATCACAACAGGTGAAGCAATCTCCGAGCAGATTTTGGGCTGTAGGTTGCTCAGAGTCTGCAGGGAGCTGGAGTCACGAGTTGTAGTTCTTTCAGAGGGAAATATTTTTTATGGAAATCCATATTCTAAAACAAATAGCAGATCATGTGCTTCCTGGAAGGCTCATCCAATGCTTGTGTAGAGTGAGGGGGCTTTTCAGGCTAAGTTGTGAGATTTGGTTAACTTTCTTTCCCTTGAAGCTGTTCTTTATTAATAATTAAAACAGAATAAACCCTCAACTGCCAAGATGTAATAATGCACCATGTGAATCACAGAAATTCGTGTGCATTTTTCCATGAATGCAGTTTAAATTGAGTGCCAAAATAAACCATCAAAATGAGTGCTTTTCCAAATATTTGGGTAATGTTTTGTCGATTGTTACTGCTCCTTATGACTATTCCATCAATGGGATTGAAGTTTGTGGACTCTTGTGACTGAAATCTTGGCAGGTTTTGTTCTGTTTCCTGGGTGAGAAAGCCTGAGGTTCCTGGGCAGATGAGAGAAGGACTTTTACAAGATAGAAATTATCATTGGGGGCATGTGGGTCTGGAGGGGAGCAGAGCTGGCTTTTTTTGGCCCAGCAAATACCTGCCCATCTGCTCTCTGTCAGAATATGTTAGAAGTGCATCTGGATCCGTGCCCCAGAGTTCCAGCTCTGAGCAGGTCATGTGCTTGTCTCCACGACAACTCAGGGAACTGTGTAAACTGCTGCGCTCGGAGCCAGCTGCTTCTCTGCACATGTGGTCTAATTAGATGGCATTTTCCCCCTCTCACAAAAGAGTTCAGAAATTTTGCATGGTTTCCGTGTCAGAAACGTGTAGCTGATAAAACAGGAGCTGGGAGGAGTCACGCGGCCAAACACTAAATAATTACACTTGCTGCAGAGCTGGGTTTCCGTGTGTGAGAGCTGTAGGTTTGCAGGAGCGCAGAACAAATTCACTTTGGTTGCTTCATCATGGATTGAGCAAAACCTTTGGGGGAAGTGGTGAAAGGAAAAATCCGCTTCTTTTCTTTTTTTTGTTCCTTAACCTGGATGCAGCTCTCTCCTTATGAATATACCAGGAAGAAACTGGGGGATGGAGACACATTACACATCTTGCAATAAATGCTCACAAGATACATCATTCTCAGTCTCTCATAGGCAGGATTTCTTTCTTTTTTTTTTTCTTTTTTTTTAAGGGTTTGAATAAAAACTGCAAGAACTGAGATGATGTAGAGCAGAGACTCGGGAAATAAAATCAAACATAACTTATAAAAGATAGTACCTTCTAATATGTCATCTCACCTATTGTGAGACAGGGAAAGGGCTTCATTTAGTGCCAATGATCGAGGAGCTCTGTTAATAGAAAAGTAGCACAATTCTTGTGATTGTACTAATGTGGCTTTTTCTGTACCTTGCTTTCTCACGTGGCAAAGTCTGAGTCTCTTTCTGACAAACACAATGAATATATGATAAAGCGAGAATGAAGAGTTTGTAACTTGTTTTAACAGGGAAATTCTTCATTTTGCTTTTTTCCACCTGTGAGAAGCATCATCTTGAGTACTTGTGGACTCAATTCCTTAGATTGTTTGGGGAGATGTGTAATACACAAATGCTCTGTGAGGTGGAGTATAGAGACAAGAGTGGTACAGACCTGGAGTGGCAAGCCCCCAGGAATAGATGCTATTGCATCTTTAAGAGTCTAGAGACATAAGTTACTGATTTATAATCTCACATAGATGATAAATAACCGTAGCAAGCATATGTGTGTATGCATTTATATATTAATCATTGACCGCTTAGGTTTCCTCAGAGACCGTTACATGACTGGGAAGGAGTGAAACCTTTTTCCAGTGTTCCTAATCCAGTGCCTTTGATTACCTCTCTCAGGGGACGTGATAAGCTCTGTCTCTAAAGTGACTTCTTCTCTAGCTGTGGTTTTTCATGGCAGTAGTTGAGGCTTCCACAGCAAATGATCAAGTGGCAGAACATGATGACAAATCAAACCTCAGCAAGTTCTGTTACAGTAATAGCATTTACTTTGCCAGATATTACATGAAGGAGGTGGCATTGCATATCTTCTGCCTTGTGCATTGGTATATCTACCAGAGACTAGACAGCTCTAACTCAGTAAAAACTTAAATTCCGTTGTATACATTTTATTTATAGAGACAGGGTGTTTGTTACTTAGCTCAGAGAGTAGGATTTTATGACCTACATTTATGACTAAAGCTTCTCTCACATTATCTTAGTGACGTTGAAAAGAGTTGATTCTCCTTCTGCATCTAGATGAACATCTAAATATAAAAATGTTTCAAACTTGAAAATAGCTTCTTTATTCGATGTGGTTTTAGGGATCATGAGGATACAAAGGAGCTGTACGCATCTTGCACAAAAACATGTTTTCAGTATGTTTACTTGGGTGAATCCTTGAAGCTTCATTGGTTTGGATGAGCTTTGACTTTTGTACATGTGTCTAAGAAATTAAAAGAAAGCTAAATACTTACATTTGTGATCTTCAGACATATTGGTAATTTCTAAGTGTTGGCCAATCATTTATTGATTTTTCAAAGATTTTTTTCCCTATTTAAAAAAAGTTTGTACTTTCTTGCATTTTAATAAATGAAACAAAAAAAGCTTGTCATTTATCACATAGGAAATACTTTCTGTAGAGTGTGTTTCCAAGTATGCTTTTATATTTTGCTATGGTATAAAATAACTCGTATAAAGAATTGCACTGTAATTTTTCTCCTTTTTTTTGTATTGTCACTAATGTTCCACAATAGTTAAAATAGAAAAAGGCCTCTTTATTACAGGGAGCCTGAATTGATAGCTGCTTTGCATGCGGAACATACTAGCTTCAATGGGAGTATCGCTCATGGAATGATTGCAGAACTAGGCCCTGAAATTACCTTGCCAGCTAATGATAAAATCGCATGCAGGCCACAGGGGTTTTTGTGGAATAAATATAAGAGTGGAACAATATACAGTACACATTATACCAGTAATTTAAAGCATATTCAGGACAAAGAGAGAGTTCCTAGTGCAGGCAGCATCATAGAGATTTGCTGTATCTGATAAAGATTAGGTTTCTGGGCTCATAATACCATGCTATTAGTTTCTTTTGTTAGTCTTTCAACACCTACACTCATGCATTGACACAATATCAAGTAGGAAGAGGAAGAATAGCCTTGTATTTAAGGTACTGAACAGGGATTAAAGAAATTTCGGTTCCTTTCCCTGGCTCTGCCAGAGACTTTTGTGACCGTGTACAAGTTACTTATTATTTTCATGCCTCTATTCTTGATCTGTGAAATCGTGATTATTTTTTTTTTCCCTTTTTTTTCCTTCCCCCCAGCCCTAGATGCTTTCTTGCTGTCTTTTTTGCACTTTATCTTCCAGGTTTGTTGCTTGAGTTCTAGAGACAGGAGGCCATATCACTTGCTTAGGGATAGAAAACTGCTGCCTGATGTAGGTGATTCAGAAATCAGGGCATGCAGTGGCTTGAATTAGCCGTGTAAACACTTGGAAAGATGGCTTGCTCTATTACAGTGGAGTAGTTTCATTATTTGTGAATATGAGGATGTGTCATTTTACTTGGTCTAACATGAAAATGCCAGGTATCCCGATAAACTGAAAATCTTTGAAAGGAGAAGCGAAAACGTTGCTATGTGATGTAAATTACAAATTTTATTACGTTCATCTTTTATTTGAAGGTGTGTTTGTGCAAAGTTTGTCAGCTCCTGTAATGGTGTTAGATATTACCATCTGAAATAATGTGCAAAGAGGTGTCGTTGCTTTCACTGAATCTAACAGTATCTGAGCTGGTTTTCTTACAATATTTTAATGCAAATAAATATTTTTCTTTATTTTTTTATCTGAGGACATTATGGATGTTATAGAATGGATTACAGCTTAGTGCATTGCATTATAACGATACATGTATTACTGTTATATAACCTAGAGAGGAACATGCAAAAAAGTCTGAACTTGGGCTGATAATGGAAATGGACAGCGACAGGTAACAGCGACTATTTGGACAGTACAGTCTGCATTGCTACGTACGTGGGTTTTAAATGCTTTTCAGTTTGTCAGAACTGATGGTCTCTTTTCGAACGGTGTCTTAGTTTAGTTTTCTTCAGAAGTGTGGTCAAATCTCTGAGCATGTGATTTCTTTGTTCCTGAGCAGCATCTTGAAATGCTAATAAAGCCGTGGTATCATTTGCTTAATGCAGAGTGTTTGATCCATGCTTTCTTGATTCCATTATGACCGAGGCAGATGCAAAGAGCTTTCCTGTGCTTAACGTATGTAGTGGTTATGCGGAGGTTATTTGTCGTTACAATTGCAGGCTGAATGAGCCAATGTCCTATCAGGTGTCTGTCACCAATTTCAGATTTTCTTTATGGAATCCTGCTGACTGACTTCTTCAACTGCGATGAGCTAATCTTTCCTCGACATTGTAATCACAATTCTTGAAAGGCCTGCAGAACAGTTGCTTGCCTTTGCTGCTGTTGTATCTGACACTGACACCTGTACCCAGATCAGTAGGCTCATTCCCCTTAGTTTCATTATAATTCTGGATGGAATTAAGGATGATGATTCCTAGAATATCCCTACAGGCTTTAGTTTGTCATTTGCCACGTAGCCAATTTGAGTAAAGGATGTGGTTATTTGCAACATCTAGGTAGTAATAAAACAGTATTACATGAATCTCTTGCAGTCATCGTTCTTGCCGTGTGTTTGGGGTTTTGCTGCGCGGTACAGTGACACTAGACTTTTACAGCTGGTAGACTGTCAGATTGTCGTCTTGTTCTGCACCTTTAAATTCCACCCACACTTTTTCATTTTGTGGCTGGTTTACAGAGCAGCTCTAATGGCTTGTGTATTTATTAGACAGGCTTTGAAAGAGCACCTACATGGTTTAAAGGCATGCATACAGCAGCACAAAATTCATTACCCTGCACCACATGCTGACCATCATAATGCAGGAGCGATTAAGTGTGTCTTCCGTGGCGTAACTTTTAGGGTTGTCTCAACAAAGTCTTCAGCTTTGGGTTGTTGGGTTTTGGGGAAGTTAACCCTTAGAATCAAATTTTGTGAAACAAGAGCCTCTCACTGCTGACCTAATTTGAACCCTGTCTTTGTCGTCTTGATGTTTTCTGCAGCAGTCGCTCGCTGGCTTTGAAGCCCCCTTCTCCAGATGCACACTTTGCTGGCTCGTGTCCCGCAGGAGAGGGAATAGTTAGACTTCCTGGAGTTAGCTTAGCACCTGCATGTCTTTCCAGAAGAATCATTTGCGTTCACCTCTGTCCCTTCCTCCAAGTCCCTCTCTAATCTATACTGGCTTCTGTCCTTCGTTTTTAATCCTTTATATTGCCTGTGAAATGTGTTGCCCTAACCAGTTAGTGGGCCTGTCTGCAGGTATGGTGAGTTGGACAACTCACATGTGATACTTCTCTCTCTGACAATGCCTGTCTGCACAAGATCCTGTACCCTCTTCCAAAAGACAGTTCTTCTTTCTGAGGAAAAGTGATTTCCTTCGAAGATGGAAGATCATGGTGAAATTTTTTCACAGTAGAGCTAAACAAAATCAAGCTTTATCTTACAGTTTGCATTATAGTTCCTTCAAGTATAACAGCAGATTTCATGGAAGTCTAGAACTGTCTGAAATAAGTCCTAGACTCCTTTCACTATTCACTTGCTGAATTTAGAAGTTTTAAACTTTATTTTAGAAGGTGACAGAATTCCAATTTAAAAATAGGGCTGAAACTTTTCAGCTTTTTAAGGGGTCATGAGATAGCAGCTCTGCCCTGATGAACTTTATTATGCCATATGAATATAAAATACTCGTATAAAGGCAGATCTGCAAAGGCATAAAGGCACCTATTTTTTCAGTGCAACTCTGAGTCTTAAGTCAATCTTATATTTTAAAGTTACTTATTTGTGTTACTATTGCAGATTAAATGTCTGTGATATGTAAAATAATTTTGTGATCCAATCTTGAAATATTTATGAATTATGTAATATTACACATGAAGTTAATTTCATTATAGAATCATATCATCCACACATTCAGAGTATTTGCAATGCCATGTCGTAGTCTCTGTTATGCATTTATTGTTGATGAATCAAGGCCCAGATTCTAATTGTTGGAAGCAGCAAGTTTAGGTGCTGATGGGTTTATCAGGACAAGTTATTATAAATATTTTACACATGAGCAAGACCACTCGTTTGACAAAATACCTGCAGCTTGTAGCACATCCCCTCATGTATAATATCATGTGTCAGTAAAAGCAGAGCCGATTAGCTTTATAATTTACCGTTAACTATATCTGTCGAGAAAATGGTCTTATTGTCCAGCCTGTCTCTTTGTAATAAGCTACGGATGGGGGTTAGCAACAGTGGGCTCACCCGCCTGCAGGTCAGCGAGGATGGAAGGTGCTAATGCATTCTAAGCTGAAAAGCTCACGCTTAACCTTGATGATTAAAGTTTTTCTTATCATCCAGCAGCAGTTGAGCCTGAATTGTCTCTTAAGGAGTCAAAAGGTCTAATCAACCTAATGAACAAACTCAATCATTAGCACTTTGGGGAAGGAACTGTCTTAACACTGTAATAATACTGGGCTCCCCCAGCTGCAAAATGTCTGCTTCTAGGCGTGGGGCGTAGCTCGGCTCTAAGACCAGAAGCTGGTGTCGTTTGCTTGATGTACGGTGGATTAGAGGAAGCTTCTGTTTGGCGGCACGTAGCTCTTTCCACAGCCTTTGTACTCTTCTCTGGCCATGGGATCAATTTTGAATTCTTGTAGATTGTAGAAAGGGTTGCGTGTTTCCTTTATTATGTTTTGTATGTGAGGATAAGGGAAAGCTAAACCTTCCGCTGGTGAGCTTGTTTCGTCATGGACTCATCTACACTTTTCTTCATGTATTCCTCCCAGCTCTTTTCACACCACACATTGTACCTGTGCCAGAGAGATATTCTTCAGGCATCTTTTGTTACGTTCCGGTAGCCGATTTTGATGGGAAAGCCTTTTTCACGTGGGCCAAGCAGACGTTAGCCCTGTTGTTTGTTGTACTGGGGACTGGGCCATGCTTGGAGAGAGGCTGCCGCTACAGCTTCTCTGGTAACAGAGGCGTTTGCAGTCTCCTAAGACATTCTGCCGTGAGTGCGTGATGAGCTGTTAGTCATTTAAATGCATTAAACCCTTTCAGACAGTCCATACCTTGATTTTTGAGACAGCACCTTGGTTGTGGCGGTAGCAGTTGTGTCCTGGTGACTATCACCAGCGTCTACTGCACCAGCCAGGCCTGCTTTTCCAGATGTTTTTCCTTTGCTCAATGTGAAATGAAGCGTCTTACGATGAGAGCAAGACATTTTAGACAAGATTGATAAAATAAAAAGCTCTCAGAAATCGAGTGGTACCACCCTCTTATAGGGGATGCTTTGAGGTTTTTTGCTGTCTAATGTTGATTTTGAACACCCAGCAGATGAAGAGCCCATATATATTTTAATATGAATACGACAAAGCCTCCATATTAATTACACATCAGTATAATTTTATCATTCTTTGTTACTTTCTTGGGTTTAATTCAGTAATATATTTGCTTGCTACATTGTTTGTAGATTTAATTGTGGAGGAAATTTGTGCCCTGGTGGCAGATGCACAGCAGACTTCAGCATTAACATAACTCATTAAAATAAGATAAAAGTAGAGCTGCAAAACAATTTCTGTCTTTTGCCAACAAGGTTGTGAAAAAGGAAAATTTCACTCATTCCATATATGAAAGTCTAATCTTTCTGAACTGTGGAGAGAACAGAGTAGTCACTCCTGACTTGCCTGTGCGGGTTGACTGGCTGGGGCTGCTGAGGCAGATAAGCAGAACGTGCCAAATCCAGATGACAGTGTGTCATATTTTGGGGACATTAAGTAAAATTACCTTTTTGGATGATGGAAGTTCCTTCACCAGCATTGGCAAAACGTGCATAAGGCAAATGTGTTTTGTCTGATGACACGCAGTTTGCCAGTTTCCAGCCTGTTTCTCAGTCAGGATTGAAACCTGGAAGTAAACCACAATGTACTGGGTTATGTGAGGCCTGTTCTATTTATTTGGTTTGGAAGGGAAGCAGATAAAACAGACAGTGGATTCAAACTGATTCAGACAAAGCTTTTTTAGTGTTTAATGCTCTGAACTCCACAGGGTGAACCCATCACTTTCTGTGAAGAAACATTTGTGTCCCATCGCTCTGCTGTCATGAGGCAGTTTCTTCAGAATGCCATCCAGCTCCAGCTCTTTAAGCAGGTACTGGCTTAATTGCTTTAGTGTAGAAGCAGGTTCTTTAACAATACAACTGGGGTTTGTTTTGAGGGCTGTTCCTATATTCCTTGATCTGTCAGCCACATAATGAAGAAAATTCGTGTAGTCGGCAGCACCTTAAGTCCTACTTGCTGGCTTTTCGTAGATTCAGGTGATAGGGCTTTCTGTATTTTAAGAGGTCTATGTTTTTTTCCATCTAAAGATCTCTGATCGGAGCATACCTAGACCAGATATAATTGCTGTAAACCTTGTACAGAAGGCGTATTACTGTTAAACGTGGTATTACTGCTTTGGGGAAGCTGAAAATACATATGTGTAGGCAAACACATGAGTGCTGTTTTTAGGGAAGCAGCACACCGTTTTGCACTGATAAACATTTGCCAGATTGGGTTGTATTTTCATTCTCTCTGTCTCTTCCCAACAAGAACACTGGGGTTATACTGGCAGATGTAGCATGTAGCATCACGTCTCTCTGAAAGACAAAGGATGGGCTGGTTAACTTGTTTGCACTCTCTTTTAACACTGATGTAGTTCATCGATGGCCGGCTGGATCTTCTGAATTCTGGTGAGGGCTTCAGTGATGTTTTTGAAGAAGAGATAAATATGGGAGAATATGCAGGTAAGAAATGCAATATTTTAAAGTAGATTCAGATGCTGTTCTTGCCGCACAGTTTGTAGGCCATCGTGATGTACTGGGGTTTTTGTGGATACTCACCTAAATAACTGTGGCTGCAATGAGTCCCGTGGGTTGAAACATCTTAAATTCTTGTGCGTCAAGAACTTGAGTAATGTGTTGTAGTTTGAATAAAGTCTGTTCAGTCTTAGGAAACCTCAGTTTTACTTGTCTGAAGTACAGCTTCAACAGTTCTAGTAATGGAGGACACTGAAAAGCCTTGGCTTTACCCAGAACCACGTCAGATTTCTTTTAGCAATCTTAAAAAAATAATCTGTTTTTTCAAATGTCTAAAATGCTACCCTGATTAAATTGTAAATAGTGCATCAATTCTTTGTTGTTGGGTTTCCATTAAAAAAAAGGATGGCTGTCCGGTTCTGTTTCTGTGCTGTTCGTGCTCCTAGAACCAGTAAGCGCTAATGCTTTGCATCTCTGGCTTGTTTTCTGTTTGGTGGAGAATTACAGTTTGGTTTTTTTGTGATTCTCTGTAGGTAGCGACAAATTGTATCACCAGTGGCTCTCTACAGTAAGGGTAAGAACGCGATATTCTTCCAGCGGACATTCTCACTCTTACTGGACCTTTGTACCGTTCTGTGTGGCTGTTAACCTCTGTCCCCAGGAACGCGACTAACCTGTTTCCTGCAGTGTTTAGCTGTGACCAACTCGAGTTTAGCTGTGAGAAACTGATGTGCTCTTCAGATGAGGGTAAAGGACATCAAAAAAACATATATTGGGTGGAAAAAAACACCATAGAAATTCTCAGGGTTTTGAATCCTACTTTTAATGTCTTAGAGACAACTTTCATTTTAGAAAACAATGTGATTTTTCTTTCCATTTAAGAGAAAAGGAAAGAAAATGGAAAGTGGCCACACCAAAAAGCTCTTGACACAGCTCAATGATGTCAAGTGCTGAATAGGGATGGCTTTTGTTTCTCTTTCATTTATTGCTCTAGTTGTTTAAATTAATTATTCCAATACTTTTAGAGAATGATACGTTATTATAGCTCATAATTCACTGCTGATTTTAAAATTCTCTGTTGATGCATAAAATGCAATGTATTGAAAAGCAAAATATTTCTTTTTTGTGGGTACAAGTCAGTAGGAAAGATTGTTTTCTGCCAGAACTGAGTTTTGAAGCATTCTGTTTGCCTATTGCATTGGTTAGGAGTGGAATTATGTTCCTTACACAAAATGCCGGGCTCAGTATTACCCTGATAATATTAAGCATGTTTTATAACAATCATGCAGAAAAATCCTAGGTAGGATATATATGCAAATATATATAAATATGTAGGATGGCAAATAATTTTAAAATTATAAGAAAGGGGACTGGGTGAGTGAATATAAAAATATGTGTAATTAAACTCAGCAGTTTGTAATATTTTATTGAAGATTGTCATGCAATAACAGAAGTATTAAAACTAAAAGCAGTTTGAATCTGACTGCATCTGATCTCTGGAAATGCAGCTTTGCGCTGAAATAAGAAAATATAAAATTACCTCCGGATTTTATTCCTTGGCTTTTATGCGTCCCCTGTATTTCCCAAGCAGGGAGCTGCACAGCGCTAGCCAGTGGGGTGTGCAAGGCGGGTGACACCGACCGGCCTAACAGATTGCTCTGTCTGACATATTACTGTCTTAGGACTTCTATTACGTTCACCACATGCAATTCAGCTTTTCTAGAACTAATGTTTATGTCTGTAGTTAGATTTCATTTTCCCTCAACTTATCTCTCTATCAGCTACTTTGATCTTAAAAAGGCAGCGTGCTTTTGGTAAAAGGTGGTGTGAGATCCGGAAAGCGAAAGGACGTCTTGTTCCAGTTGAAGGCTTTCCTGAAACCGAGTTTTCTGCCAGACATTAGGTATTTGATAGGATGTCTTTGCCTTAAACTTGCTCAGGATTTTGATGCGATGTACAGGAGACCCTTGAGGGTGAGTGGAACAGCTGTAGAACACTGGTTTGTGAGATGACCTGTAGGACAAGGCAGGCTTAGTATTAGGAGACACTGAGATTTTTCAGTTGAAAACTGCTGTTTTAAACAGAACTGGGGTTCCTCTGGAAAACCAGAGAAACAGTTAATGTGTTTGCACTTGTGTTCTTTTTCTTCAAGCTTACTATTTTAATATTCAGCTCTGCTCATAGGCGTAGTTAATGCTTTGTTACTTTACGGTAAGAATGGTGGATTTTAGATTGCTGTTTGCTTTAAAGAGCTTCGATGAAATTTATTCTATTGTTACTATAATTATAGAAAGGAAGTGGAGCCATTTTAAATACAGTAAAGACGAAGGCTAACCCTGCCATGAAGACTGTCTATAAGTTTGTAAGTATCAAGTACTGGCTTACTACTGAGATAAGAGTCTAATTATGATTCTGTTTTAACCTTTCAAATGAAACTCAAGACTTAAATTCATCTTTGTTGGACTCGCAAAATTACTTAAAATATGCATTCATCTAAATTTCAAATTTAAATGGAAAAGTCATTTTGAAATTTAAACATAATTGAAATGCAAAGGAGGAGGGGAACTTGTGATTTCTTTTGAAAGTGTAGTTGATAAATTCTATTTATTACATAGAACTATTTCTGGGAAGTGGTGCCTATATGCTCTACTAAGCAGCTCTACCATCTCATCATTACTCTGTTGGAAGTCTTTGTTACCTCA
The DNA here is from genome assembly GCF_000703405.1 of Apaloderma vittatum. Taxonomy (NCBI): domain Eukaryota; kingdom Metazoa; phylum Chordata; class Aves; order Trogoniformes; family Trogonidae; genus Apaloderma; species Apaloderma vittatum. The sequence continues at coordinate 30,408 of NW_009721176.1, forward strand.
GGTTTCTCTGCTTGCAGCTTCGTCGAAGTAAGGGAATCCTCTCATTTTCCAAATTGTTTCCATCTTTTCTAAATGTCAATTAATTTTCCCTAGAGGTTTCTCATACCTGCTTATTTAGAGCCCAACTTACTGAGTTATTCTTTAAATGAAAATGTTTTCAGTTCCGTTAACAAACAGCTAGTGTGCTACTGTGTTATCACCTATGGCTGCCAGCTTCACTGTGCGAGATAAAACAACGTGGAAACAAGGAAGGATTTCTTAGGAGCTCCATTTTAGAAAATAGCCCTACAAAAAGCATTGAGAGAACTATTCAAGCTTTTGTTTTCTCCTGCCATCCTCCAGCCTGAGAGAGGAGTGGGATGAGATCAGCTCTACTACACGGGACTGGCACGCAGAGTACTGCAAGGAGAGAGTTTGCAGGCTCACTCCTGCTCTGGGTTGGTAGCTTAGAGCAAAAGTAAACGCATAGAAGGAAAGACCGAGGGTGCATGATGCAAAATGATGAAAGCTGGCGATGGCAACAGAGAAAACAAAACTTTGGCCACAATAGTTTTGGGAGGGGGGAGATGTGGTTTGTTTGGTTGGGGTTTTTTATCCATTTGTTTTAATATGTTTTCAGTATCCTCTTACGGTCTTTTCCTTGCCATTTTTAGTAACTAGATAACGTGAATTTTGATGCACTGAAATCAAGTGTTGTCACTACTGGATATAGGAGGGGATTTTAACTGAAATTAATTTTTCATGCAGGCAAAAGATCATGCAAAAATGGGAATAAAAGAAGTGAAAAACCGCTTGAAGCAAAAGGTACTTGAAGTTCTTATTCAGAATGTATAGGCACCGTGTATGAAATACTTAGCCACAAGAAGCATTATGTGATCAATAGGAAGCTGTTTGACACAGTGTTGTTAGTGCACTTCAAAATGCATTACCAGCTGTCCCGGATTTTTCACACTGTTATAAATATTCACAGACAAAAAAACTGTCTTCAAATACATTAAGGTTCTGACTTAAACCCACAAAAGCCAGAAAATTGAGTGTTCTGCTTGGAGTGGTCCCTCTCCTGTCCTTTGTGCTGAGGTGTTGTTGAAGGGGACTTGACGTGAACTGGGAGATCCTTTCCTGCAGTAGCAGCAGGGAACTTGTTGCGAATGGCAAATTGTTGTTATTCCCACAGTAGTGTCTGAGGGAAAGTAGTACAGCTGCTGCCGCTGGGAAAGGGATTTCTGTGTTTCATGAGCGGCTACTGCAAGGTTTAGGCATAAAGGAGTTAAAGTTGGTGTTCATTTCAAATTTGAATTATTGCAGAGAGAAATACTCATAGTGTTTGTTGTTTTCCAAATCTGTCTTTGTTTGTAAACAGCACCGTTCCAAGAACGCTGAATTGTGTTTGAAGAATGTGTTACCCAATGCTAATTGCTCCTTTTAAGCCAGAAGTGTGGCCGTGGTGATACGTACCTTATGAATGAACGGTTAACTCTGCCTTAGGTTTATGTCAGGCATTCTATTTATTCTATGAAGCAGAGCTATTAGAGACTTTTGGGAAAACAAGATAGTTCGCTTGCTAAGAACTGAAGTTCTTATTCAGAAATTTTTGTTCAATTTGTTGCGTACTAGTTTTAGGGGATTATTAATCAGTGCTATCTCAGTAAATTTCTTCTCTAAGTTTCTGGACCACCACTTTAAGATAGTGCTGCAAACGTATCCCTCTGGCACAAACAGAAATGTACCTGAACGTGTCAACAAAATGTTAGTACAACGGGATTACTGGGCAGCAAGGCTGTGAGCTGAAGAAGTGACCTGTGTGCAGTCCACGTGCTAGTCACTCTCTGAGTACCCGAGCAGATTGCTGGAATTTTTTGAGGTAGATAAAGTTGCTTCAGATGCTTTTAATGCTATTTTATTTTACTACGCCTACGACTTTATATATGACCACTTTAGGTGTAATGTGGAAACATCAGAAGCATGAAGCAGTTTTGTTGTGCGTGGAATTACTTTTTTTTGTAATCCCATGTATTTCACTTCTCAACATAATCTTCATGAATGATAAAAAGTTTGATCTTCTCGTGCATTTCGAAAGCATTTGGAGCTGTGTAAAATGACCAGATTGTTTCCCTGTGTTTTAAATGCTAATACAGTTGCATGCAATCCTGTGACATTTGTGCAAAAGGCTGCAAAACGTCTTGTTTATTCATTGCTTTGTTTTATTATTATTGTTGTTGTTCTTCTAGTCCTTGAAGCAGCAAGCGTTCTTTTTTAGAAAACACACATAACACCTACACGTAAACGGTCCAGTTTTGCTTCACCTTCCTTATTATGTGGCATTTCTGTAAGTAAAATGACTAAACATGATTGTTCAACATACGCTTTCACAAGAGCTTAAAAGATTTCTGTGGGTAGGTGACACTTACTGCTTTGCCTCTCCTTTCTTCATTAAGTCTGTTCTTTTCTCTCCCATCTTCTCCATTTTGAATGCAAGATAGGAAGATAACTCTAAAATGAGAGATTGCTCCGTTTAAAGGGATAAAAATAGCAAAAATTCATTTGGCCACCATCAGAGTATTTTTAATTTAAATGTCTGTGCTGCTCTGTTGACAAAGCTATTAGTGCATCCTCACCAATTTTCAGGTGAGAACACCATATTTCTCATGTGTTTACTTACTAGTATGTGCAAGTGTTAACTGTTTGAAATTCTGGGAGAATTAAATGCTTAATTTTTGCCATATTTGGGATTCCAGTCTTTCATCTTCTAAGGATAATCTAAGGTTGCTTTTAAACTGAACCTACTATCTGCTGTGTTTTAATGTATTATCTTCCATTATTAATACAAAAAGTGTGCAGGCCACTAGTAAGGAAGAGTCAAATATAAACACCCCTTTTCCAGTTTTCGCTGCCAAATATGAGCAGCTTCTGTACAATATAGAATTTAAAAATGCAATAAAGCTAGAGGTCTGCTTCCTACAACTCTGCATAGCAATGGTGACCTCTTAAATATAATCAAGAGCCCATTTTGCCCTTGGTCTGCTCCAGTCTGGGGTTTGAATTGCAAATGGGAAATGCAGGATTGACCTGTTGAGAGGTCACTGTGGTGTGTGTAAGGTCCTTCTTTAATATGATAGTAGAGATTGAATGGGGCTCTATTTCCATCCCTTGTTCATTTGTGGTACAGTATTTCAAAGCAACAGAAATAGTTTTCAGAGGATTCTTACGAGTGATAGCAAATAATTGTTAATAGAAACAGCATGGTAGCTTTATTTTACATCTGATACAGTAGGGGTTTTTCCTTTTTTCTTTTTTATTCTTTTTTTTTTCCTTTTTTCTTTCTTTTTTTTTTGATGCTGCTTTTTTCCATTTCACAAATGGACCATGGTGGTCAAGTTACTCTGTTATTGGTTCGTTTGAAGCTTAACTACATAGAATTAGGGAGAAGGAGGAATATGAATGGTACCATCCTCAACTTTCAGTAAGGAGAATGTAACTTACTGAAAGCTTCTGGATAAGACAATTTATATAAATGCTTGGGCACTTGGCGTTAATGTATTCAACATTATTTTACTTACCAGAGCCCTGTGGGGCTGTAGTTAACGTCTGTTATCAATGGGCTGTTACCCATTCTTTATTATCAGTACAGCTAGAAACAACTCATTTGCACGTTTATAAAATAACCTGAAGAATCCTTCTGGACATTCTGGAATGTTGTTTGGGCTCTTCTAAGGGATGATATTCGTAGTCCATTACACAAGGTCCCTAGAAAAATTACTGATGCGTATTTGAACAGCAGAAAACCTTACTCAGTTTACAAGGTAAACTTTACATATCTATACATATATATCTTACTCATTCCGTGGAGTTCTTCCTTTGGAACAAATAGGTAGTAAAGATATCACTTGAGCAGACAGTTGAAAAAAAAAGAACTGCTTATGTATGGAGATAATTATGGAGTGTGATAGATCACTGTCGTTCTCCTTTCCCAGTATTCTATAGAGTATCTCTTTTCCTCAGGCAAAAGGTGGTTTTATTTTTAATAATATCATTAAATTACACTTTGTTTTCATTAAAAGGTCACAGAAACATTGCTAGGTTTTTGCATTTCTGGAGGAGATATTGCAGTAAGGAGTAACTTGTCACTGTCCTGCATAATATATATGACTTAGGCTGCTTCAGGATTGTCTGGCTGGCTTCTGCCAAATCCTTTTTTGGGGAGATGTGTCAGAACTGAGGAGTCAGGACACATGTCCCCAGCCTGATGCGCTGCCGGGCAGAGCCAGGCTGGGCCAGGGAAGCACCGGCCCTGGTCTGGGCAGGAGGCAGCATTCACCGTTCCCGTCCCGGCGGGAGATCCTCGCCCAGGCTGGGTGAGCCCTGCCCCTGGAGCGGGCGCTGCTTCTCGAAGGCCTGCTGCAGTACGATCCGCTCACTTACAGTTCTCCAGCTGAAGAACCGCTTTTATCTCCAGACATTTTGTGAGCCTTGATACCTTCCTGATGCTGAGGTGCAGATTCGGAGAGTCCTGTTTTCTTATTTCTGGTTTTCTCGCTCTGTCCCTTGTACTCCCCATGGACTTGGCATAGCTATTGGCAGTCCGTTAGAGGACGGCAGGTGTGTCACAGGCTGCTTTGAAGGACTGCTCTCTGCTTCCCAGCCATAGAATTGCCAAACACTTCGGCATTTATTCATTTAAAGCTACTTGGAGCCCTTATTTGGGGGGGTTAAAATCACGTTTCTGTTTCTTCAGCTCAAATGTGCTTTCACTGAAGGTAGAAAGGAACTTGTGTGGAGCAAATTTTGCTTCGATGATTAAGCTGCGTCGTTGATTAGCCTGCGTTTTTAGGATTTTGAAAAATTAGCGAGGTATCAAATCATTTAATTCTCGTATTTTATTAAATAGATTTCTAAAAGCCTAATTTTGACCGAAATCTAATCCATACACCAAACACAGTGGAAATATGCTTTAGGATAGTGTTAACTTTTGTGTACAATTATCTCATCAGAGAAGTACAGCAAATCTATAGCAGTCAAAGCTGCAAGGATTTGCAGGGATCGTTACACATCTTGGGGGTTTTGCTTAATGGCTTGATCTGTCTGTATATTCATCTCCTCCCATTCCCTGATGGTCCGAACTTTTGTGTCCATTGTACATTTTCCTGGAGTTTTTGCCTGGACTGGCACATGCCGAGCTCTCCGTTGGCTGCCAGTTCTCTGTTCCTCGCTGGGATCCCAGCTCCAGGTGGAACTCGGAGAGCTCTGCAGTGCTGGCCCTGTCCGCTGCTCGCTGCAGGCCAGGTAGCTCTGAGTGTGCTGGACACCTGTAGGGCTTATACAGAAGTACAGAAACATGTCCATAAAATTTGCATTTAACGCCATCACACTTCAGAGGAGTGCGCGTTGCTGCCGTGCGTTACATGATCCCCAAAGCGACCAGAGCACTTGGCAGCGCGTTCCTGGTTTGGAACTGAAGCGCGGGTTTGACAGCAGCTCGCGTTTCTTGTCGTGGGGTTGTTTTGGGGCTCTTTGTTACTAATTCAGTGTACTTTGTTGTATTTTTTTAAAGGCAAGGTGGCATTGTGCAGCTGAAGGGCGGGGGGAGGAAAAAGTTTTTCTCTCTCTAGTTTGACCTTAACAAGTTGTTAATTTCCCCATGATCCTTATGCCCGTGCTGGTGAACCACTGCTCTACCAGCTGGATCTAAAAAGGTCTCTCAGCTTCTCTGTGGAGCAGACAAAGCCCCTTAGAAAGTCCGTCCAGCTTTTTGTTTCATTTGACCTAAACACATTAGGTCAGTCTGTGTCCAAAAGAACCATTTCTAATTGGCCATCAGCTTACATGTCTCATTATTGTACCTTAGCAAGACGGAAACTTGAGGGGGCATGTCAAAGGTCAGGGAATCAAAGCAATGTCTGTGTCAGCAGCCACCCTTAGGTCAGTCTTGCAGAGCTACAGTGTGTGCAGGTTTCTCTCTATATTTACCCAGCATTATTTCCTTGACATTGTTGCAAAGAGATGTAAGATTTGGGGCCCACTGAGTTACAGGCTATTTCTCAACTGACTTTCAAACTCTTTTCTCCATGTCTGATGCCTGATGTCTGCGTGCTTTTGTCTTTTTCAAACCCTGCCTCACGTACATACCACACAGACACTTGCCAAGTCTTCTAACCTAGGCTGCTGGGTCACTTTACTTCTGAAGATGAGGAGTAATGGCAAAAGCAAAAAAAAAAGGCAAAACAAAAAACATCTTGCTAGGCAGCGCTTTGTTTTACACAATCTCCCGAAGGCATTTTCAGGATACACGGTCTCAAAGGTGCAAAGCTAACTAAGCTCTGAGTTTCATCTCTCCTCGCCACTTCCACAGTTGTTCTGCTAACAGATAATTCTGTGAAGTACATAAATAAAACTGCTGTTTATATTGCAAAAAGCAGAATAATTCCTAGATTTCTGTTGCATTTGTGCCTGGAATAGAAAATTTGAGCTATGGTCTTGTTTTGTTGGGGATTTTCTCCCTCCCTATACATTTCCTGGCTTTTGCATGTTTAACTCAGACGTTTCATGGAGTAGGGAATGTGTCTGTTTGCGTGCAGCATTGGTATTAGGAGGAGAGAGTGGTTGTGTGCAAGCTCTGATTGACAAAGTGCAACAAAATGTTCTATTCTAATGATGTTTTCTTTTCTGTACCTTGGTTGTTTTTTTCCCCTAACATCAAAATTGTTAGTCAGCGTTATCCTCTAGTTGCTCCTTTGTGCCCCGTACCCTTAATCAAGAGTGTTCCTGGCCATGCTATTCACCTTTTCCTACCACACAGGACGTTGCTGAGAACGGGTGCTCGGCAGCTCCGGAGGAGTCTCTGCCAAGGACAGCACCTTCTCCATTGGTTGAGAAGAAGGACCCTAAATTAAGAGAAGACAGAAGACCAATCACAGTACATTTTGGTCAGGTACGTCTTAGCGTGAGGTTTCTTTAAATTGTGTGACTTAGCAAAAAGAGTTAAGAGAACAGTCGCAGTAACGAATATGCAAATTGTTCCATTATTTTTTGTAACTGAATTATCTTATAGGTTTATTTGTCGTATCTGTTTAAACGGGATTCTAAAACCTGATTTTTCTGGGCTTTACTGATTCCTTTTGTTCATACGATGATCTTGAGGAACATAAATTCTAAATGAATGAAGGAGAAACATAATGATTGTAGCAATTTTATAAAATATTTTTCTGTTTTGCATGCCAAATACCGTAGCCCTCAGGACTGAGATTGTATAATTTTAAATGTCCTCTGCTATCTATCAGATCGTTAGTGTCAGTATGGAACATCCAACTATTAAAGCATTTTTACATTCTCTGAGAATTAAATGCAATGAACTAAGATGGAAAAATCAATTAATAGCTTATTAGTGCACTGTGTATTTCAGCATTGACAACTGAGCTCTACGCATTAGCTACTCTTATCATATTTCTTTTGATTCGTCTGCAAAAGAGTGAGTTTGGTTATGTGGGATTTTTTAAGAGCTAGTTATTTAGAAAATGTTGTAGTTGCTGTGATTTTCATGGAAAAACATACAGTATTTATTATCAGTTTACCAGTGCTCCACTATTAAGCGTAGCCTGACTCAAAAAATAACATTATTTGTGTTCACAGTTCTCTTTTCTTTCTCTGTATCTATTTTTTGCAGTATTATGATCAGAAAACAGGACTGGATATCTGAGAAAGGATAGTGTTATTTTAAAACAATTGTAAAATACTGGAAATTATTAAATGTGAAGATTTTCAGATAGGTGTCTATTAATACAAACTAGTCAGTATAGCTGCATCAACTGCTCAGGGATTAGATAGGGCTACATGAAATTAATCACTGCTCAGAACAATATTGTCTGTGTCATTTAAGAATTAGATTTTTTTCCAAAACTTTCACCACTGTGCTGTAAGTAAGTTCTTGGAGATGTTTTTTTTTTTAAAAAAAACCAGACTCTCTTCCAATTAAATATTTGCAGTAGGGATTTATTTTTCACTTAGTTTCTGTGCCAATACAGTTGAAAAGAATTGAGGCTACTGGAGAAATGTAGCCATCTAGCTCTAGCAGAAAAACGTTACATTTCATTTAAAGCAGTCTGAAATCCAGACAATATTATAATCTACTTTCAGTGTTTTCCTTTAGACTGTTATGAAGGATGCATGGTTCAAACATTTTGGTAGATGAATGCAGTATATAATCGAGTGGAAAGTGCAGATTGAAATTCGTGAGGTTTGTTAATGGTCACTTTCAAATTTTTTAATGATCAGTTTCTCTGTGTCAAAAGCAACACGCGTCATCTTTACTGAACCACTGGCTGGTGAAGGGCTCGCTTGCTAAATGCTTATTACTGTCATTATGTTACAAACGGCCGTTTCCAAAAAATGATCTAACTTAGCAGTTGTAGGGCTACCTCACTTACAGCCTTTGTCCTCTGATGGGTCTTTTTTACCTGATAGCCCAGCGCCAAAACGAAAATTAAATCATACTTTCATTCAGAAAGAAAAGATGTTCACGTTTATGAAATATAAATTAAGGCTTTGGAGAGGAAAAAAGCAGCAACATTTAGTGTTTAAATGGGAGATGGCTTCTAAGTAGTGATTAAAGGGAGAGATTTTAGTGTCACTTTTAACTCTGTCGAGAATACAGTAGGTGGGAACAATTAAAAAGCCACAAGAACTCTGAAATAAGGGCTGTTTGTGCATTCACAGTTCTTATAAAGTGAAGAGGATGAAAGCGGCTTTTTTCTCATTGTCACTTGCTTTCTATGTCTGCTAGTATTATGGCAGCATATATGGCAAAGGCAGACTTTTTTAAAATGCATGCATGCGGATTAGGGTCAAGCCCCGTGTATCAGTAATGCAGTAAGGCTCGTCCATAGCGCTGCAGCGAGAGAGCCTCCCAACAGCAGCGAGAGGCTTTAATTGAGACATGCTGTCAAAGTGACAAACACATTTGCATACAGTCTATTTATTTTCGTTGGAAAGGTCTGCAGTCTGCTGTTGGTTGAACATTCTTAATCAGCTCGCTGTAAGTGAGCCGGCAGCTAGCTGTCCTGTGCTAGGTGCTTCTCTTCATTACATGACAGATTAGCTAAAGGGGGATGGGCTAGCAAGCCAGCACCAACCTTTTAATTTTAACTCATTATCTCTCGCCCTGTAGTGAGGTAGTTTCTGGCTCTTCCAAATACAGTTGTGTTTCTGCAGTTGTTAGGCTACAAAAAATAGCAGTAAAATATCTTGAAATGGCTTTGAATGTATAGTACCTCAGCTGATGGTTCAAAAATTTAGCGGCAATTATCCAACTGTGTGAGATTCCGTAATGTTGTAGCAAGAGGTTACCAGGCATTGTTTGAGAGGGTTGTTTATTATGGAATTGTTTTAACAGTGGTTTCTGTAATACTGAGACATTGGGGTAAAGCTCTCCTTGATCCTGAAAAGAAGGGTTTTACCCAGATAGCCTAGGACAATGCAATAAAGATATAAACAAAGTGTTCTTATCAAGAGTGCGCGAAGAGGCCAAAGTGGAAGGGCATGACCGCAGCTTTTTCTCCTGTTTGCCTTTGCATACGTTTTGGTTTACCTGTCATACCGACCCTTAGATCAACCAAAGAGAAGGAACTGCCATCATGGACTCTGAGGCAGTACAGCTGTACCCAACAAGTAGCCAGAGCCATACAGGCACCGCAGGTTTATGGAGTGGGGAGAAGAGGGAAGAATTTTCAAGCCAAGAAAGAGGTTCATATGGATGATAGGTAGTACTGACTAGTGCTCTCTGCTCTGGAGAAAAGTAACATTTGTTATAGTAGAAGATGCAGTGCTACAGAGGATGCCCTTCATGAATGTCTTATAATTGCTTGCTTTCCACCAGCCTTTTGTCTTAAAATCTGAAGAACCTACTTAGAACACGGGAACTGATGCTGCATTTGCAGCAGCCAGCATCCACCGCCACTGCCGTAGCTGTCCGTGGGATCCCACTGACCGATGGAGAGGGCAGAGTGGGACTGCCAGTACTCTTGCTGAGTTTTGAATGAGCAGCAAGCTTACTCAGTTATTACGTGAATTTATTTTTGCATTATCTAAAGTAAAGGAAATAAAACAAAACCTCTTTATGATGTAAAAATTTATGATTTTGCTGAGAGGGAAAGGTAGATTGATATCTGAATCTGACATTTTAGAAGCTTTTTCCCTCTGGAAGACAGGGCTTAACTATTAGGCCACTAGTACAGCAGCTGGGGTTTTGATAAACACCCAGAGCAGCTGCGTACCCAGCCAGGAGAAGGAGTGCTGTATGGCTTTTAGGTTTCTGAGACTTGGCTTAGATGAGCAGCCACATTGACAGGCCCCTTTATCTACTGCGGTTGTGTGTTCTGGTGTGTGTTCATACAGCTCTGTTAGAACCTGTACCATTGCACAGTCTGAGAGTGTGGGGATCACGTGGTCCAGCTGAATGTTGGGCAGTTGCAGCTCTCTTCTTGGGCAGTAAAGGGAGCGCTTTGTTTTCCAAAAATATTCTCGTTTTTGTAATACGTTCTGCTCCTAATGCAGCTTCTGCTTCTATCCACACTGCTTCCCACCCCTCCAGCCCTAATCAAGCCTTCGTGCTATTCCTCTGAAACATTCCGCTGACTCTTCTATGAGAGCCTCCTTGTTCACAGAGGATCGTTACCTGTGCCCAGTCTTCCCCTCAGTCTTTGAGAAGTTGGTAAGCACACAGCGGGGTGAGCCTAGAGTCTTGAAAAGCAGATCTATACTCAGGAACGTTCTTTCTCTGGAGCTTTTACACAGCCAGTAGCACAACTGTTGTAGTACCACTGATAAGCTGCCAGAAACATCATTTGCTGGGAAAAAGTATAATTTCTTTAGAAGCAAGTTATACCAGCGTTTCTGGTCAGGTCTCTAATTGTTTCTGTTATAATTAGAATGTCTTTTGTTGGCTTAGCTGTGTTTATGTTTCTATGGCTTATTTTTTTTTTACCAGCAAAGAGAAGATTTTATTCCATTTTTGTACCAAAAGGTAAAGCTTAAGAAAATACAAAAGACTCTTCCAAGTATTTCTTTACTTAAGAGATTTGATTGTATTCCATTCTTGATGTGAAACAGAGAGAATTAGTATTCTGGGGGCTGCTGTAAATAACTTTGAAGCAAGGGGAAAATATACTCATGAACTAAAGCAGCTTATCTGACTGTGAAAAGACTTGTCAAATTTCTTGTCCCACCTGATTCTTCCTGCTCTTAAATTTTGCAGACCATAGAAAGGAAATTGCCATCTTATTTGCTGGTTTGCTCATTTACTGTAAATGAATATGCTGGGTTTTATCATTCCTGATCTGCACTTGGACACGCACAAGGAACAAGTCTGCTTTGTGGCACAGGTTTCTTCTGCAAGAAGATTAAACAGCATTAAGAGGTCAGGGGGAAGATGGAGAGAAAACCAGCCAGCTACATTCCAGAAATGCAAAACTGGATTGCTGAGGCCAGGGGCAGCAGAGGGAGGGATTATCTCCAGGCTAAAGAGATGAAGTGGGGAAGGGAGGAAGGCTTCTTTGCCAGACCCTGTGACTCCCTTCACACCCAGGTGCATTGGAACAATAGCAGATTCCCCTGGTTCACAGCAGGCATTGAGTGGCACTGAGGTAGAAACCAAAGGGGAAAGGGGAAAACAAGTTCATTTTCTAATATTCATGCAACTGTATGCCCTGGTTGCAAAGGCAGCCTCCCGTTCTTGCCACTCTGGGCAGCTCTGACAATAGATACCTTCATTAAGGAAATGAGCTTCCGTTCCCCTCTTCCCCACTGATGAGCAACATGGTCTCCCTGTTCTTTTCTGCTGAGCCACATGGAGTTTCTTCCTTCTCTCCATTTGATTCTTTATGGATCTAGCAAAAGTATGAGCCTAGTTCTTGAAAATTATTTTGTCTTCAGAAAACATTTTCTACCCTCATTCCTTCTTTCCCCTCCTTTCTTTGACTGTTTGTTTTAGAAAGGAATTCACTGTTGCTCCATAAAAGTAACCTTGCAAGAAAGGCAAACGTATTGGCCCGGAAGCACTTGTCCATCTAATGCCTATGTGAGATTACTCAGCTGTCCCATCAGGTTCTTAGGGGCAATGTTCTTAGTCAGGGGAATAAAACCAGTGCCAATAGACCAGAAAATAATCCATTTGATTGAAATTCAGCTTTGTGGTGTGCAAGATTTGCAGAAATGGCAATCCATAGGATAGAAGTTATCTAACTAAAAGGCTCCAATTCTTGTCTCACATGTAAATATTTGACAATTGAGACCTGGCGCTCTCTTTAGGCAGACATATACCACCCGCAGAGCTTACCCAAACATTACTGCCTCTCCTGCACTCAGTTGCCAGTGTTTTCTAGTGAGCAACTGGACAGCTACGTCTTCTTCAGCTGGTACAGCAGTGTAGTAAGTGTGTAGCTTATGCTGTGTAGGAGTTCAGGTTGTGCAGTAAGATTACGTGGCTCCCGTCCTGCATCCAGCAGATACGTTCATCCACAAAAAAGCACATTACAGACTATGGCTTTCAGTGTTTTCCAACTGTCTTGGCATTTCAAACAGTTCTTAAACAGGGATGTTCAGAATAAATTTACTGCCCGGGTACATGCAAGTCAGATTACAATAGCGCGTGGACGTATGAAGGAAATCCTGTGGTTGAGTCGACCTCCTAGGGCTCTGTGACAAGCAACAGCAGCTGTAACATGTCTGCAGAATTTCCTTGTTAGTCCTGTTATGTTGAGGAACCCATGAATATCTTGTAGAGGCTCTCTTGGTCCATCACTGCTGGCATGTGGAAGAATAGTGCTTTATAAATAATACATGCGTGTAAAATAAATACATCAGTACATGCAAGGCTAACCAAATCACCTAGACTGACAACTTGAGAAAAGCTCAAGAGGGTCTTATGGATGACTCGCTTGGTCTATCAATGTAGATCAGCATCCAGAAGCTTCTTATGTATTACTTATGAAGTTGATACGTGCAGTTAGGCCAGAACTGTCTGAATTGACCCCTGGGCCCCTGGATTAGATGAAGATTAAAGGGAGAGAGTATGTGAAACATGATTCTTCGAACTGCTAACCTCACTGTAATGGCTTGTTTGGCCAGGCATTTTTTGGATTTGCCCTTCAGAGCTGGATGATTAACACCAAGTGAAACCGTTGCGCAGTGCCATGCTACCCCTAGCAGAGCCGTGCACTTTTCTGTGGTTGTGTGGAGGAGTGTCCCCCTAATTATGCAGACTTCCGCGGTGAATGATGAAGTTGGGCGAAGCAGATAGTCATTGTCATTGCTGTTTATAGAACTTCATGAATGAGAGACCATCTCTTCTTTTTTTTTTCCTGTAGAAGTATTCTGCTTCCTAGAGTGGAATAGCTGTTAAAAGATAATAAGAGCTATGTCCGTTTTCCAACATTTTAAATCATGTAGGTTGCATGATCTTCTTGATTTGAATTCCAGTATCAGGCCCACATAAAGCCCAGTGTAAAGCTTACAAAATGACCAGTTAAAAATGAGAACACACACCAAATAGTGCGGCTTTTCTCTTTGTATTTAGTACTGTATTGCCGGATTTTCCAGTATTTTAAATGAAAAATATATGTAGTTAGTTCCATGTTGACAATGTCCTTGAGGATTTGACAGTGAGATTTTCCAGCAGTTGCTCTTCGTTAGAATCCTGGTGGTGTTTAATAAGGCAGCCGAACTGCTGGCACCTTCGGTTCTTGTTTGTTCTCCGAGGGCTCGGGGCTGCTGCAGTAAGCACATCGACCAGGGCTGATCATTACAAGGGCGTACGCCACCATGAATAAAAATGTCACACGTTTTCCCATCTCACAGCGGTACAAAATGTCAGTCCTGTCAAACAGACATTGCAGGTAGCAGTGAGCAGTCAGTACAAATTGGGAAGCCGAATATTCCCCCAGCTTTCTGATATTCTTCATCTGAAGCAGAAGAAAAACAGTTGTTAACCTATTAGCTGTGATTTTAAACTCAGCTGAGATAGTAGATGGATAGACTTTAACACATGGGGATAAATATATTCCTGGGGTCTGAGATTTTTGCAACGTGTCTCTCTATCCATGTATGTGGAGGAAGAGATAGAATGAAAGCAAGCCACTGCAAAATGGACCTCATTTTGGTAGAAGTCCTTTGGAAGTTTGAATCTCAATGAGATTCTCCCTAAAACCCTTCCCTGGTTAATCTCTGCAAATAGTTCCGAAAAAAAAAACCCTCCTTGCTGTTTTGCCAGTAATACAGAAGGACTCCTTTCATGGCCCTGCCATTATGCAGCACTATAACAGACAACCGTGATTTTATTCTTTTTCCCTAGAATGAAACTTGTGCTGCTTTCAGACTACAGCATTTTAGGCACCGCAGAGGCCATAGGATATGTTATTTTCTGGGTGTTAGATGTGCCTTTGTACCGTGAACATACCTGTGTGTTCACTGAGTTGCCCATCTGGGACTGAGGCGTAGATAATGTCAATGCAGGATTCTGCTGTTACAGCAGGATCCAGGAAAAATCTGATGCAAAAGATTAGGCGCAAAGGAGGTGACAAAATATCAAAGTACCAAAAATAGTACTAAGGCACCAGTGGTTGCCCTAAGGGACAAGGAGAGCAGGTAAAATGGGCGGCCATGGTCTTTGTAAAAGTGAGCATCTCAGAGAAATTTACTTGGAAGTCCATTTCTTTGTGGGTTGGTTGTTGGGGCTTTTTTGGTACCTTCTCAGACCAAAAATATGGCATATGGTGGCATTTAAGCTAGTGAATCTTTGCAAATTACTCCCTTACCCAAATGACCTTATTTGCTGAATCAAATTGCCAAAGGAAGGCTCTGCAAGGAACTCCCAAGTCAAAGCGCTACAGAAACAGAACGGAGCAGTTAGAACCTGGGCTAAACCCAGTCCGGCCTGTGCCCGGCTTACGTGCTCAGCTGCATGCAACAGGAGTGCCAGAGTCATCGAAAGCCTTACTGCTTACAAACAAAAGAGGAAACAAAATGTGTGAGGCTCTTTTGAACCAGAGTGACTGCAGATGGAATTAAATACTTTGTGTCCTGTGGACATTTGTTTTCCCTGGGAACGGACACATATAACTTAGCTTAGAGTGGCTTTCACACTGTGGTCCGCAGGTACCCAGGGTCTGTGCCAGGAAAATAAGAAGCTATTGACAGGGATCTTCTTTGGAAAATGTCAGGAGTCTTCAAACTACAAAGTGTTGAATAATGTCATTTCAATAGTTAGAGGGGTTTTTTTACAGCGTTTTAGATGAACTGAATGCACACATCAACAGGAGGAGGTCAGGGTTTATTTTCAACTGCAGACAGATAAGAAGTGAAACAGAACTAGCTGGTCACAATCTCAGGTCGTACCAATGGGTTTTGCATTACTTGTTTGCACGATATACCAGCTTTCCTGTCAACGGAGCTAGGAAGTAATCAGAAGTCGTGACAGGTCTTTAAACCACAGATAGGATTGCAAGTCAACCACTAGTACATAACGTTCCTCCCATCGACATCGCAGAAGAACACGTGCTGCGTTGGGGCATGGCCTGACTGTGTCTGTCTGCTCAACACTTACTGCATGCGCAGAAAAGTGTATCCGCCTAATTCCCAAAATTCTTCCTTTTTCCTCTAGTACCAGACAAAAGAAATAAAATACCATTCAATTCAACAGCCAAGGAGCTTATTATTTAAGCCCTATGTTTTTAGAATAGCATCAGTTATAAACAATAATAATCCACTGTAGTGTAACCTGTGGTTTGGGGATTTTCTGTCCCTGGCACTCTTCCTTAACAAGCAGATTATAAGACATACCTAAGAGGCCCGTTTGCTTCATCCTGCTGGAACCTTTTAACTTGACAAGATATACATGATGCTGATAACATGGTCCTGCTTTCATTCTTGGTTTTAGGAGAGATCTACATCTGGTTAGTACCTCCTGAATCCTAGATTTAAAGCAAACTGGGGTGTGTTGTACACTATACCGTTGACCAGTTTTAAAAGTTAGCTATTTTGAGATTGTTTGAACTGTATGAAATTACTAGATGGACATTATCAACACTGCAAAGTGAGGATGGGTTATCAGTGCTCTGTATTTCAGTGCACCTTAAGAAGATATTTCTTTTATCCTTAAACAGGAAAGACAGAGTTTGCCCCAGCCAGGAGAGCGAGGAAGCAAAGGCAGACTGTCAGGAAACCCCTTTCTTTCCCCTTAGTAAAGAGTGAATTTCCTCTTGGTGACTTTGGGACAGGACTCAGGCACCTGAAAGAAAGATCCTTGTTCGGTGTTAGGGAAAACAGGAGGTTATGGGCACCTGTGTTTCATTTCCTTCTCTTACTGTCTACCTCTCCGTTACGTAGTGGAAGGCTCCTGGCTAGGAAAGTACGGAAATAGCCCTCGTTTTTCTCATTAAACTAATCAGAGTGTTTAATTGCGGTGGCCTCTGTCCGTTTCATAAATTCTTGGCACAGCTATAGGCATTGCTGCATTTTTGCCGGGTTCATTCTACCTTCCCAATCTACAAATGTGGCTTGAAGAATGAGGCATCCCTTAAAACATGGAGATTATTTTTATCACAGGACCCAGCAGATTTCTGTTGGAGTATTTCCGAGTGTAAATTAAAAATATATGCTGTAAAGCATGCACCGTTCTTGTCATCCCAGTTTGTGAGCTGTACATATGGGAGTATGTAAAAAGTAGTGTGTGCGCTGTGCAGGGATCTGGATGGATAATAAAACAGCTGCCTCATAGATTCCATCTGCTTTCTGTACTGAATCTTTTTAGGTACCATACATTTTTCAGTGTTGTTATCTTCTACTTTTTTTTTTTTGTTTTTTATTGAGTGTTCATTCAAGGTCCAGCATATTCTTCCAAAGTCAGCACTTCAGATCTCTGGCAGCATGATGTGTTTGAACATGGGAATGTTCTGGAAGGTGCGTGTCTCTCCCATGTCTGATTGTCTTCAAAACATACTAGCAGTTTTTAAACCAGTCCTGAATTTCTGATGGAAATAAGACATCCCTGTAGAAACCCTTCGCTTTGGAAATTATTACAAACACCTCTCACTACTAATTGAGCAAGGGAAACGCTTATTTCTGTATGTGCTGACAAACATATTTTCATCTAGTTGTGTTTCCTTTATGCATTTTTTTCTGGTTGCACTTGTTGCTGCACGTGGAATAGCACCTGTAATTTACTCATAAAGGCCCTGGTTTGAATACCTCTTCAAAAAAATCTCAACAGACACGCACAATTAGTTTGAGATAATATTCTGCTTATGAGCTGTTACCTTGCAGACCAGAAATGATCTTTTTGTAATGTTTTCTCTAGTATAAAAAACCTAAATAGCTGTGAAAGTTCCTTGGATGTATAATAGCTGCTTTATGAGATGTGGCATCTGTAATTTAAAAATATTATTTTTACAGTATAAAAGTGTATGTCAGATTTTTCTTCCTCCAGCATCTCATAGCTTAAAATCACTTTTCTGATAATTAGCAAAACAGTGCCAGGTTCTGCAAATTTTCTGTCTTGTTGCTTTGTAAGTATTTAGAAAAGGACAATTAAGAAAATGTCTGGAGTAAAAAGGTATGCTGGTAAACAGCCATTGGTAAGGATGTGCTAATTTAGACATTTCTCCCCTTCACAGAAACTATAGTGTATACATTTAGGAACATACCTACAAGAGCAATTTAGCAGCTTTTAGCAATGTAGCCGGCTGCTGTTTTGTACCCGTTCATCCTTGCAGCACAGGTAATTAAGTTGATATTCCAACACAGCTTCCCCTACTGACCTTTTAGAAACAATGTGTTTTGCTGCATTAACAAATTAACTTCAAATCAGTGGCTTTTCCAGTAAATATGGTCTTCAGATAGTTGGAATATGCTTGCTTATTCCTTTCTGGTGACAGGTATTAACGTCAATATTAAAAGTGACGCCCTGGCCAAGGGCAAATAACTGTTACCTGCTGGTGGACCTCCACGTCAGTTACTCCTCAGCGCTCTTTGCCTCCTCTTCTCCGCGTCACAGCACTGGTTTGAGCCACGCCATTCCCCTGGCCCTGTGTAAGGGAGAAAGCGCACTGCTGTGAATAGGTAGTTTTGTCTTGCCGCTCTATTCAGACCTCTTTAGGGTTCAGAAATGTGTGTGGTGCAATACATACAAGATCTCAAAATGAACTTTATTGCTGGTAGCTCCTCGGTGGGTGAGATAAAGTTGAATCTGAGTGTTGGATTGGCTGAGGTGTTACAAGTATTGAAGTCACAATTCTGAGAGTTAACACAAGGCCTACTTAAAACTCCAGCTGGAAGGGGTACCAACGTTTGGTGACTCTTTTAACACAAAATATAGTTCAGATACCCCCAAATATTTAAAATTTTATTTTTATTGTCATTACCTAATCAAACAGTGATGTGGCAGATAATTAGCAAATCCCATCACACGTTTTCTCAGAAAAATACGATTCCTTGAGCGAGTACCTGGGTGGGTAAGTACGGTTCAGTTGTACATGTTCTGTACATGTTCGGTTGTACGTGTCCTCGCGGGGACTGTAATCAATGCATTGACCGTCTCGCTGAGCAGCAATCCTCAGCCAGCGTGCTGCCTGCCTGGCTGGCTCTCTGAAGGGCCTGCCTTTTGTCACACATTTTGCAGCAGCTTTAATAATAATGCCGTGGGTTCAACAGCCGGTACTGTTGATGCTGCAGGCTTGCAGTGACGACCCACTGGTGCTGCTTTTGCCACAGAATCAGAGGTGTTTGCATGCAGGCGACTTTAATTTAGTTTCCGCTTTGATACAGCAGCAAAGACTCCGCCCGCCCCGGCCACCGCCTCCAAAGATACAGCGTTCATCTAGGCCCGTGAGTAGCTGGTAGTTTTGTTTCACTGCCACAGCTTAACACTGCCTGAGTTACGCTCTTAGTAGCATTAACTAAACCTTGGTAGTTTGGATTGTCAAACTTTGCAAAAAAGCAATGTGTGAATTATGCACCTAAACTCCCTTCTTCTCTGCTGCGGCACAGCCCTGGACCTGCATTTATTCTGCTTTTCTTTGACGAGTTCTGCAGCTTTCGGTCAGGTCTGCAGGTAACTGATGCTGCTGTTGCAATGTTTGTTTTTACTTTTGCGGTGATTTCTTACACAAAAGGTCTTGCTAAGCTGGCATAAGTTTTTAGCCCGTGAGCTTTTGAAGACTTGCACTAAACTCAAATCTGAAAGGAAGCAGAAGTCTGAAGAGAAAGTATTTATTCTTTGGAAATTATGCTTCAGATTAATTTGGGATGCTTATTTTTTCTCCATGGAATAGATAAAAAAAACAAAGTCTCTATTTGGGCAGTAGAACATTAGTAGCACATTATGGATGATAGACACATATACTTTATGTTCATGTAAAATGCAAGCTGGGACTGTGTAATTACACAGTATAAAAAAAGATGTAGGCACAGTGTGTTGGCCAGAGGAAGCAACTCTTCCACAAAGAACTATGCAGAAGTTACTCTCAGTGCAATAAATGTACTGTACTAGGCAGGGATACCCGATCTCAGGATTTTTTAATTCAGAACACCAACGGTAGGACAGTTGTTAAATATTAACTGTGCCAGCTGGAGACTGTGCTAGATCTGCACCAGTGACTTTTTTTTAGTAGCCCAGGAAAGTGGTATCAGTTTAGAAGGGGTATTGTTTTTTGCAACAGTCTCGGAAAGTATTTAGGAATTTGTACTTCGAATAAAATTCCTCCCAAAGGCAAATACATCTTACTCCTTGCTTCCTTATACATACACGTACATGCATAAGAAAGAGAGAGATGCAAGTTTTCAAATCTAACCTTGCTAAAACTTGTTAAAAATATGTTTCAGATGAGCAGGCAGCTGGTTAACAAGTGCACTTGGGGGTGTGTTAACTTTTGATGTCTGGTGCATGTTCCTGTGTTACGTTTCAATAGCATGTGTTTCTTCTCCTCCTCCTCTTTAACTCTGGGTGTTTAGCTTAACAGAGTCACTTGTATGGATTGCTGCTGTGCAGATTCCTGCGTTCTGTGTTTAAAAGGTAGCGTCGACTACACTTGCGCGTGTTCTCTTGAGCGTGATTGATACAGGAGACCCTCCCAGATGCCCGACACCGGGAACAAACTTCCCAGGGTGCTGTGGGGTTCCCGGAGTGCTTCGGAGCACCCGGGCTTGTGTTTGGCACGTGCGGGAGGGCACGTTGCGACTCCTCTGTAGAAAAGTTGCTGAACAGTGGTGTTCAGATCGAGTAATTTGTTACAGCAGAGTCTTGCTAAGGCTGTTTAATCTCCCAGCTGTAGTGCATTAATAGTCCTCACTATAATGTGTTTGCGTCAACTGTCTTTGCTCCCAACGTGATTGATAAAAGGTTGGAAATGCAATAATAAAAGCTCCCGTTGCATTCATCTAGCTGTGTCAGTAAGTGGAACAGAAATGCTTCATTCATCAGGAGGAAATTCAAGATAAATGTAAATTATTATAATCACTCCCCAAAATACGCTTGTATCAAATATACATAAATTTGTTGTTGTTCAGAACTGTTATTTGGCTTTTAATAGTTGAAATACATTTTTGTGTGTGTAAATAATACTTTGCGCAGGCTCTTTTTTCCCCTCTCTTAGTTTTGGCATGTGTCACCGAGGTGGGTATGGACAAGCAATTTTTCCTAGTCTTTACCACAAGCACTGGAAGAGGAGAGCAGGTGCCTCTGCTCTTCCAACCAAGTCCACGTAATACCAGAATTCCTGAGAAATACTTACTGTTTTCAGGATATATCTGTTATGAGGAGGAATCCATGGGCACTAGTCCTTGCAACATGAGTCATTGCTGATAATAAAAACAAAAACACAGACCAAAGGAGCAGAACGGATAGCGTCCTTCACATTCTGCTGTTTTGGAAATGAGTGGTGGTGCTGCTATGAAAGAGAGAGGGATTTTGCTTATAATTAACAGACATCTCTCTGGTTTAATAGTGGCTGTCTGGAAAGTTAATTTGGTTGGAAAAAGTTAAAATATAATAATTAGGCATAAAGTTGGTGGGGACATAAGCACATTTTAACCCTTCTGTGCTGATGTTTACCTTTATTCTTTTGGCTGTGCACTCATGCAGTTGGATTTCTTTCATACTTTCCATTTGATAAGCATTTAAGCAGCTACATAAGGCTCAAAATCCTGCAAGGAATTGGCTGGATTCCTGGCTTTTCCCCGCAGTCCCCCTCGAACAATGCTCTGAATCTCCTTAGCATGTCACCCTGCACTTCACTGGTCTGGTGACCCCTGGAGCCATCCAAAACTCTCATCTCTCTCCCTCATCACCATCACGCCCCCAGGGTACCACCCAAAAGGTGAAAGTGTTCCCAGCATGATGACAAGCCAGCTTTGCACATCATCTTCCAGCTCGGATTTAATTAAACAAGTTTCTTTCTTCCTCTCTTTTTCTCTTTCTCCTTCTCGCGCTCTTCTCCCCCCAGTTCCTCTTGCTTCTCCCCCCGCTCCCTTGCGCGTACTCGCGCTCTCCTGGTCTCTCTCTCTCTGTTTTATCAACCCTAATGAAGCAGTATTCTTCATCGATCCTGCTGATTGCCAGCCCATTCCTTTTGTTTGTTGGCACCGAGCCATTCAGCCGCACTCTGACAGCTCAGCTCGTCTAATTAGCTCTGTTGTTCTTTTCCCCATGTTTCACCACGTTGCAAGTTCAGTTGAAGTTGCCACAAACTTAATCCTTCTATTCCTGCCATAAATTCACATTCTTAAGCTGTCTTTATTGTAGAGAGGAGCAGCCTTGTGTGGAGACTGATCTTCAAGACCTTAACATCTGACCTTTTTATAAGCCCCTTTTCCTAAGAAATTGTGGCAATACATCTCTGGATTTCTTCATCATATCTGCCATACACTGTTTCCTTTGAAATGAAAATTCAGTACAGTAATCCTGCTACTATCCTCTGCATACTGTTATATAGTGTGAAAACACTACGCACAATTCAATGGCCTTTTCCTGGTGAGAAAATTTGAGGTTTATGTGTCTGGGGTAATAAAAAAGAAAAAAAAATTTAAACAAAAAACCCAAAAGCCCAGAAACACTCCCTCCCACAACGAATAATAAATTAAAAGCGAAACACAATAAACAAGAACTTGCAGGAGGAAGAAGTCTACGTCTGTTCTATCCCTGCAAATAAATTCATTCGTTGCCCAGCGAGCGCTCAGGCTGGCCTTAACAGCTTCCTTTACATTGTGTATTCCTAACTTTATTTGCGGGTTTGGGGTTTTCTGTTGGAACTAGCAGTCAGTTAAGCCAACAAATCAGAACCTGTTTCAGGCGAGGCAGCGCTTTCTTAACAAAACTGGCAAGTTTGTTCATACAGCCTGGCCCTTGTGCTGCAGATGGTCACTGCCACACTTGGCTCAAAGGGACAGGTTCCCCAGCAGGATTTCGCACCAGCGTAGGTAGGCACGTGCAAAAACTATATAGTGATCACAAGCGCTTAATGCTTTCCCTGAAGTAAAACTTGTTTGCTTGTGAAGTTAATGTAGGTACATTCAGCTTGATTTCTGAAGATCGGAGGGTGATGCGTTATTTAGGATTGGATTGGCAGCAACATCATCTTCATCTTAGAGACAATAAAAGATGAACTCATGTAACATTGGGGGTGATAATGATAATATGTCTGGCATGGGTTTCTGTTCAGCTGCTATAAGGAAGCAAATTTTTAGTGAAGAATGAGCTATGTCTTCCATGTTATAACTTTTATTCTAAGTACAAGTTTTTCAGTGCTCCCCTACACAGAAGTCTTCACTTGAGAAGTTGGGTTCCCGTGGACAAGAGGACAAAAGGACCATGATTTCAGAGCTGAACTCCACTTGCCAATACGATGTGCAACACCACACGGGATTTTCCAGTTCTATTCTGTCAACTCACTGGACAAGGGGAGGCTCACTTTTAGGGAATCTGTTATCAGAAATTTAGCCTGTACCAAGCAGGGCAGAGGAACAAATTGCTATTGCTTTGCTCATAGCTACAGTCAGAGACAAGCATGTTTCATTTGCTGTTCAAGAAACTGGGGTTTTTGTGTCCTTAAACAAGTTGTAGATCCTTGTAGTTCATATTTGTGCTTTGTATTAGTTTGTATACTTATATTCATTACTAATATTCTTGTGGCACAGAAAATAGATGTTTAAAAGCAATTCTGAATGGAAGATACCTTTAAGATAACAGTGGTTATGCATGTTTTGTTATTTTTGTTATGTCTGTTGTCTGATCAGCTTGAGGTATTTGATTAAATGTCTGCTGTGTGTGTGTATGTAATAGGTTCGCCCGCCAAGACCTCATGTTGTTAAGAGGCCCAAGAGCAACATCGCTGTGGAAGGGCGAAGGACTTCAGTTTCCAGCCCAGAACAGTAAGTACTCTGCTGCTCTGCTTCTCTCTACTTGCACCCACAAACAGCGCGTTCGGAACTGGAACTAGCCAAAGGAGAACTTAAAGAATACTACAGATCAAAGCTTTCAAATAACAAAATGTTTGGGTTTTGTATTTTGAAACATTTCAGAGGAAGTGTGAGAAAGCAAGAAACCAAAGCTAACGTATTGGAAAATTCTGCTTTGCCAAGTTACACATAATCTGATCAGCCCATTTACTGGAAATTTTCAGGTTTTGGAGTTTCTTCATTTCTTTCTTGTGATTTGAACTGTGTTCTAAGTGAAGCTGTTAGCCACATCCCTGCAAATCCACCGTTCTTGCCAGGCTTTACCTGGAAGATACAGAACTGCTTGTTTTACAGTGATGGCAGGAAGGGTTGTGTCTCACACTTTAACGTTAGAGTCCCATTAACGGCAGGTCTGTAATGAGCTCTGTAGATTGGGCTATGCAGTAATTAGGGGTTATTCCAAATAAGTCCTACTGCTGTGGCTGCTGCTCACGTGCGCAACGTGTTGGTTTCTAACATCTCTCGTTCATATGAACGGTGTGTTCTGTTACCTCGGAGAGGTTTTTTCAGATAGTTTCATGAATGTCACAAATTCCTTTTGAATGGCGATACTGTGTATTTTTGCAGCTAGTCTTAATGCATTGCCGCAGTTAACCATAGGCCATCAAGGGAAAACCTAAGAAGAGAGTGGACATATTGAACCTTGCCAGCATCGCCCAAGAGCCCCTGGGTGCACGTGGAGGCTGCATCAGAAGTGCGTGGCTTACTTTTTCCCAGCTGCTCTGAGATGGGGAGATACTCTGGCTTTTAGCTAAACTGAATGGTCACTTTTAAATTCTACAGGATTATTTATCCCTTTCGTAGTGGAATTTGGTTGCCCTCTTGTGGAGTAGATTGCGGATCCTGCAGAAGGGCTCGTGCTGTTACAGGGTGGGAGCTGTTCCTGCACAAAGATTATGGAAATTTTCAAAATAGAAGTTTTTTCTTGATGTTTAGTATGATGATTCACTGCATGTAGGGGAAGGGTAATTGAGTCGCTGTAACGATTAAGTGTGTTTCATAGGAAGGATTACGCATGTTTGCATTCCAAAGCTGCTTGGCGTTCCGGTGCGACTTACCGCTAACATGTATTTTTGGATCCTGCCAGAATCAGAACAGAAATAAATGTAAACATGAATGATAAACATCATCGATGTATAGTAATACATTGAGTTGCAGTTATTATTTTACTTGATTTGAATTTATTGCTGTTAATTTTAATGGGTGTTTACAATTCAGCTGCTTTGACAGGATAAACTACAAAATTTTTTTTATGCAAACAGTTGACAATAACCTACAAAAGATAATCAGGATGTTTGCAGCTATAAACTGACTTATTTTTCTTCATGAGCATTTTACTGACAGATTTTTCCATCTTTTAAATGTGGCAGAAAACCAGGTAATGTTGCTAATACCACTGACACTTGCTATATGGTATCAGTTATGGTCTCTTCCTGATGTTGCACAGCTTCAGTGCTTTACCAGGTCAAATGCAGTGTCATGGCAGGATCTGATTATTTTCACTCTTGCCTGTCATCAGCTTCAGGTGACAAAACAAACGTTGGTGTAACTGCTTCCAGACAGTTACTTGCAGAATATGGCACTCAGCTAGATCTCCTGTAAAGTGTTTGCCCAGAGTGTTTTAAGAAAGACTAGTTGGGGCCATGGAGGAGAGGGGACACATGGCACACAACGATGATGAGACCGATGCTACGGATGATTTTGGAAGTACCAGTGGAGGAAATATCTGCCCTTGTACTTAAATAGAGCACAAATAGATGGCTTACCTAAGAAAGAACTTCAGGTGAATGCCTTTGAAATAGGCAATGAGTCGGTAATCCTGACCTTTTTCTTTACTGTTATCTCACAATGACATTCTGAATAAATTGGGTTTTAAATACTAGTTCAAGATAGATTTTTTTCTTTTTGTGACAATTTTCACAAACATTCTTTTTTCTATCTCAGTAAGAAATAATCTTCCTATATTAATCCAAAATGAAAACGTAAAGCCAAGTGTTGTCTCTTTTTTAAAAAATGACATTGTTTTCTCTCTCTTGGAGAGAAAACACCACTATATATATTTTCACTTGTGTTGCTCGGTAGTGTTGGAGTGCCGTTACTGCAGATCAGAGGAGAGGCCGGGAGAGCAGCAGCAGTGCTGAGGGGGTGCTTTGCTTAGACTAAACGTTACCAAAATATTTCGCTTAATTACACTGGTTCCAAAACTTAATGATTAGCCAGTTACTTCTTTTCAGGTGCTCCTGTGTGGGATGTGTTTGTGAGGAAGAGCTTCTGTTCAGGGAAAATTTTCTTCCTGTACTTAAAACTCACACTAAGTTTTTGGTCTTGAATGAAGGCTTTGGAGACACTTTGCAGCATGTCTGTCCCCACTGGTGGGGGCAGGACCCTCAGGGAAATTTGTATCTTCAGTTACATTAAATGGGATTTTTTAATGTGTATAAAAGAAAAACATTGTCTTTTCTAATCAGCCTTCAGTTAAAACACAGGAGGGTGGGAGTAATGACTTCAAAGAACACCCAAGATTATTGCTGGTGTCTGTTGTTAAACCATCGTATTTGGACGAGCTAGTGGAAGAACTGTTGTTTCCCCCATCCAAATTTTCAGTGATTTATTTTTCTGTTTTAATAGAAAGTTTATTGTTTTACAATTCTATCAATAATTCAGGGTTTGTGATGTTTATGATTCTTAAAAGTTTTTCTTTAAATCTAAAATGTATAATTTTTTTAAAAACTGTCTTACTTATAAGGTAACGGGAAGAATTCGTAGATGAGAGCTCAGAAAACGCTGGATTACCACCTGGGGCAAGTCTAGACACATGGGACATACCTCTTTAAACACAAATCAGTTGTTCACAGAAATAAGATGTTGCATTTTTAACAGATAGGCAGGTTTTTGAGAGCTCTCTTTTACACCACAGCAAGATTTCCTATTAAATGTAGAACAGGCTTCCTGAGTGCTCTAGGATCTGTCTTCTCTAAGTACCGACTTGCTGGCTTCCAGGGCCTGCAGAGTGGGAGGAAATTAAAATAGGAAATCAGAGGGTCAGGCTCACAATTAACAGCATGTCAAAAGGCTCTTGGGCTGGCTAAAGCCGTGTCGGTGCGGCAGCAGTTCATTACGGCTTTCCAGAAGTCGGGTGGGACTCAGTAGAGAAGCTAATGGCTTTCCTTGTACCCTGTGAATGAAAATAGGCTGCCGTGCAATAGCGGCTCACTACGCTGAATTTCGTACGAAGCCAGCGCGACGGCTGTGTTGAGTGGTACAGGCTCACGCAGCCCAGGAAATTCCAGTTTGATAACCAGGCTCTCAGAGCTCCGCCACACGGAACTTGTGTGCGGGAAAGGCTTTCCGTGCCTTCCCTGCGAGCAAGGAGCTCTGCTCAGGAGGAAAGCTAAGCCAGCGAGTGCCTGTAGAACCAGGATGGCTGCAAAAAGAAAGAAAAAAGCACAGGCTATAGCAACAGGACTTGCTGCCAGTGCTTGGGAAAATGGGTGTAGGGGAGGCTAGATACGACGAAGGCGGCGGCACCAAGAGTGTAGGTGCCCGGCAGAGGGACAGCGAACGGCAGGGAAACGTGCGGAGAGCAGCCAGGTTTGTTGGGAACCCCCGTCCTTTCCAGCTCTCTCACCTTTCCTCTATGGCGGTTTAAAAGAAACTTTAATTCTGGGGCCTTATCTGCTTTGGAGTGAACCTACCGAACGTAGGCAGCTTGCCTTTGTCGAGTGTGGTGTCGGGGAAAACTGCTGAATAGATCCTCGGTGCTGAGCACTAGGACAAAAACGTGAAACGGCTTTAGAGAGTCTTGCACCTACATCTGTCAGAGCAGGCGGAGGTGTCGCCCACCTTGTTCCCACTTTAAACTATTTGCTAATATTTCAGCTCTCTCGGAAATTTGCAGGAAGTTCACAAAACCTGCAGAACAATTAGTGACCTGCCTTTACTGGGTGTAGTGATCACAAAGGGTTGCCTTTGTTATCTCTTTGGATGGATCATGATACTAATTTTTTGGTCACTTTAATTTAGAATATCCTTTATGCTAATATTTCTGGAGTTCTTTGAAATATTCTGCCCCCATGAACATTCACAGTACGTGAAGCGACACTTTAAAAATCAAATAGATATCTTAATATTTCTGTGAGCTCACACTTGAGTGTGCTGAGTATTCGGAATATGCAGGGAGGAATTCCAGCGATGGGTCTGTGCTTTGTTCGGATTGAACAGTTACGAGGTAATTCCCCTCAGTCCCAAGTCTCCTGTGTCACACTGGCAAGGAAAAGCCCATGCATCCAAATCCCTTGTTCTCTTCATTTTACCGTCTAAGAGGGACAAATTCCTTAATTCCCTAGAGCTGCTGTATAGCTTAAAAAAAAATATTAATTTAAAAAAAAAAATCCCCCCTGAAATTCCAGAGGCCCCTTTTAGGAGAAAAATGACAAGTCTGTGCTACCCCTTTGTACCTAGTCTCTATCACGCAATTAATAAAATACACAAATTTAATTTTTTCGAGACCAAAATATCTCTTAAAATTATTACAGAATTTTCCTTATTAATTCCCATACCCTGTACTCACATTTTCTGTATATATTTTTTTCTATCTCAAGTACATTTAGGTGTCAATTAAATTTGAAATATCTACATTTGTCAGCATTTCATTTTTGGCCAGTGTGATGTGCTGCTGATTTGTCCATGCATCCTGACACATGAAAAAAGCTCCCGAGATGCAGATCTTCCTCATTAAAAAAGAAACCCCTACTATCATAATGGTGCGCGGAGCCACGGAGCGCATCCCCGGCTTTATTGCGCTGTGTTTCTGACATGATATTTAAAAAGGAACAGCCACGGCTGTCAGTACTGTCATATGCTGGTGCTAACCGAAGACATGTTAAACTAAACATTAGAAAGAGATCAGCAAGTCATCTGCATGGTAACTCAGCTAAGAGATTAGGTAGGCAGGAGCTGGTGCAGTCATGTGGAGATGATGAGGGTTGTAGCTGTGACAGACACATCCTTTTTTCCCTCGCCGGCTGCGGCGGGGGCTGCCCTGACTGCCGCATCCTTTTTTCCCTCGCCGGCTGCGGCGGTGCCTGCCTCGGAGCCGGGCGTGCTGTGACCTGCCTTTGCAGAGACAGCTCTTTGTGTGCGGAGCCTCGCGAGTGGCGGGTGGCGGCTGCGGGAGAGTTCCCCACTTGGGTTAATGAGGGAACGGGCACTTTGGGGGGATTCTGCCGCCTCGAGCTGATAAAAAATTTAAACTTGGACAATTTTAGATGGCGCATCCGTCTCGAACCGAAATCTCTCACGGAGCGTGCCAACGGGGAAACTTAAGTGCTGGCTTTATTCTAATTACGAGATCCCACTTTCGTTTAAGAAGTCTGGCAACAGCAACAAAGCCAGCACATATTGACTTGCTGCATATTCAGTCTTATTTGAGCTGAGCTGCACTGAAGGGCGATCGGCGACCTAGCCAACACGATCCTATTTTATTTCCTAATAGTTTGCTCTGGGTTTATTTAATCCACGCGCACAGACTCAGTGCGTTTCCATTCAGTGTAGTCTGAAGGCAAACAAAAGGCATCAGAGGCAGAGCTTCAGGGGCTCCTGCACCAACACATTCGTTACGTGCAGTTACCAAACATTTAGTGGATCGGCAAGATGTGTGGAGATCCACTACTGCTCTTCATCGCTGGTAGTAATTTTAGATTTTCTAGAATGATGTCAAATGGCAATTTAGTCTCCTGAGGCAAAAAACCCCATGTATATAAGTTCAAAAAATAAATGTTTTAAAGGTTTAAGTGCTGCCTTTTGTTAATGTAAACTAAAAATTTTGGGTGATAGTAACTTTCTTTGAGAAAAAAATAGTTTAAAATAAAGTTATGGCAAATTTTTCCTAATGCAATGGCACCACCTCACTTTCCCTGGTTGCTTCTTATAGCAGGAGAGAGGAAAAGAACAGCTATGTAACAGCTTTAATTGGAGTACCACCGACTATGATTTAACGCTATCAGCTGCATCCACTGCCACCGCTATTTTAGACTTTTTATTAATTGGCTCTGACCTGATTGTGAATAAACACGATTCTCAGTGGCAGCTCGGGCCCTCTTGAGCTGGCGGTTGCAGTGTCTGACTTTGCTTTGTCTGACCTGACCTTTTAGACTGATTTTCATAACTTTTTTATATAATTGTTTAGAGATTGAGGCAAAAGAACTAAGAGAGTGAAGGCTGATCACGAATTCAAGTGCCACCAGAGGCAGCTTGTTAGTTGTCTGCACTATGAAGGCAACAAATCAAATTCTTCCTCTTTCTAGCCATGCTTTTGGTCCTGTTCTGATTTCAGTGGAACCTCGTCTTACCATAGTGGTGTGACACAGCTGCATCATCACTCTGCGATGTCTGCAGGATGGGGACGCGTGCTTTGTTCCACATGATGAGCCTGATTCTGCTCACGCAAAAATGACAAATCATACTCTGGACCTCAGTAGTAGCAAAATCAGGTTCCCCGTCTCAGTTGTGTGTTGCTTTGTGTCACTCACGGCAAATATTTTGATTCACTACAATAACTAGGATATTATCAGTGATATGTGGTTGGTAAAATAAAGATGCTTGGGAAGAGCCCTCATTCAGACAGCCGGAAACAGTGTTTGCTTTTCCGATCCCAGTGATTGCTTTTCCGTTGTTCTAGTGATGGGAGGAATTAAGAAGAGAGCTGTAAGTGATGCTCTCCAGCAACATCCATCGGTGCTCATCAGCCTGTCGTTTGGTCTATAAGATGTATGAAGGGGGTTTATAATGCTGTGAAAAGACGTTTTCTTGATGTTTTTTTCCATTTCCGCTTACACATACTTGGATATGTCAGAACACAACTGAAATGGGGAGAATAAATAAGAACCAATAAATAACTACTACAAATTGAGTATGAGTTGTGTTGTAGGTGCATATACTTTTAGTGGTTCTACACGATGTTGTCCTTGAGTTTTTTGTGTTCTTTTAAATTACAGCTAAAGTGTGTTTCCAGAGACACTTCTGATTTTAAGAAATTTTCATCTGAAAGGATTTTTGTCCAGGATGTAGCTAACAAATTCATAGGTTGATAGTTACTGTCCTGTGGTGCAGGAGAAGTTAGTGTGAGTCTCTTTCTTGCCAGACTTTGAAAGCAGTTGGCCATCAAGGAAACATACACACCTACCTGACAATCTGCATTTCATATAAATCCTTGGACGGTTTTGGTTTTATCCTAGTGGGAAGCAATTTCAGTTCTCAACAATAGGTACAAGTAGGAAGTGGTACCCTCAAGTCGGTTCCTCTCACGTATCAGACTAATGTCAAAGTATCTATAAAGCAGAGATCTAGTATTTGTTTGCTTGTAGTCAGAGCTCAGAGATTCTGAGGAGCAAAACTGTACTTCTAAAGGACAAAAAATACTCAGCTCTCCAGAAAATGTAGGAGGGTTTCTGTATTGGCTCCTTTTTCAGTGTGGGTGTGATTTCAGGTCTTGGTGCCCTTCCT